>NC_048910.1:9798588-9916078 GCF_011077185.1 Oxyura jamaicensis | reverse complement strand
GCCTGCTGCCCTGCGCCCGGCCCCGCTCCCGGGCTGCTCGTGGGGACTCCGCGGGTCCCCCAGGGCAGGAGCCCCCTGGGCTCCCCCCGGCAAAGCCCTCCCGGAGCTCTGGCCCCCATCCTGGTGCCCCCCTCCCGGTGCTCAGCCCCATTTCCGTGGTGCTGGAAGGTGGCAAACAGGCCCCCTGCAGCGCCTGGCACTCCACAAGCTCCCAGGAGGGACCACGGCGGGCACCCCATGCCCAGGTTTGCGGCTGGGCTCAGCATCCCTCCATCCCCCCTTCTGCTAGGGGAGAAGCTCCAGAAAATGAGCCCCATGGGGCTGGGAAGGTGCTGGGCAGTGCAGGGCGGGCAGCGCACGTGGTGATGCCTCTAGGAAAATAAATAAATTAATTAAATAAAAAGGCACCTTCTCGTTTTGGTGTGCCTGAGCATCGTTTATGTCGCGCCCTGGGCAAAAGCACACACACGGTGCTGTGCCCCCACCCTGCCCCGGCGCAGCCTGGCGTTGCCCACGCCAGCCAAAATCGTCCATGGCCTTAAGAAAGGGAGCCAAAAAGGACCCACCGCTGAGGAGCGTCCCACCAGCCTCATCCTGCCATCCCACATCTCCACCACACGGGTGGACCCCGCTGTGAGACCCCATGGGCACGAGGAGGCGCGCGGGACCCCGCTCACGTCCCCATCCCCAGCAGCTGGCGCATCGGGGAGACAAACCCCAGCTCTGGCCCCAGGGGCTGAGGGTGACCCTAGGATGGAAATCAGAGAGTCACGGCCATAAAACTCCCCATAAAACCCACGCCACCTTCTCATTGTACACCGCTGAAAGCACAGCTCCTTTGCAGCACCCCTAAACGAGGCACTTGTCCCTACCAGGAGCTTGAGAGCTCGCCGGCTCTTCCTAAACGCATGTCCCTGCTCAAACCACTGGCAGCATCACGATCCTGAGCCGAGCAGCGAGGAGGCCACGAGGCATGGTGGCCCCGATGTGGCATCCTCCGAAGCTGCGATTCCACCAGCTCTGGGCTGGCCGAGTGCCCCTGAGAGCTACGAGCAGCGAGGAGCTGACCTGCTGCATGCTGATAGGTGCCGGGCCCGGGCAGCCCGGGCTAATAACACAAAATGGCACGGCGGTGGATGGTTGGTGCTGCCCGATTGCACATTGCGTCCCCCGAGCCCCTTGTGAGGGGGGTGTGAGACCTTCTCTAGCCCAGGAGAGGCCACCGCCAGCTGCCGGGAGGGGACAGCTCTGCCTGCTGCTGTGTCCTGAACTGGCGTCGAGACACCAAGCTGGCATTAAGAACTCATTTTTAATGAGTGTCCCATGTAGCACCACAGCACAGAAAAATTAAGCCACTGCAACGGAAGCTGAAAACCTTGAACTTTTCCACTTTGGAACAAAATCTCTTCCAGCATCACGTCATTACACCTCACGAAGGAGTCATCCAAGCAAGCCGTTTTCTCCAAGCCCCGTGGTGCAGCAGCACTGCCCTCAGCCACGCGCCGATGCCCTGCGCCAGGCAGTAAAGCAGCTCGGGTTCTTAAATTGACTGCGTTATTCGGGATCACATGCGCCAGCACGGCCCACCCAGAGAACAGCCATCCTGCCTCTGACACTGCAGGTGGATGCTTTGGGAACAAAATGAGAGGAGGGCAAGCCCCTGGGGCCATGGCTTTGTGTGAAATGCCCGCGGAGCAGCCTGTCCTCCCAGCGCCGCAGTGGCCCCATTCATTTTCTGCACATCCAGTCAGGGAGTCTGTTTTCTCATCCTGCCAACGGGGAAGAGTCACGTAGTGCCTGAGGTTTGAAAGTAATCTGATGAACTAGGCAGGCGGTGGCAGGTACAAGAAGGTCCTCCACAGTTTTCTTCATCTTTATCAGTTTCTGGAAGTCCTTGTTCGGAGATCTACAGGGAATCTCTGTGCTCAGGTAGCAGCTGCAGTCATCAAGAAAGCAGAGTATCTTTGAATTTTCTTCTGATTTTCCAGTCTAAACTTGAATCTGAATTCCCAGGCTGAGCAGCAGGAAAATTAACTATTTATATTTTATTTGTTCGCTCTTTTTTATTTTAGATATAAATTCAGTAAATGCGTGAAAAAAACGACAGCAAAAAGCTCTGTAAGGTAGCATCACCCAGCCGGGCTAATGCCTTCGTGGTGCCACTGCAAAGGCCGGCCACATCCTCGCCTTGCTGGATGCTGCTACACATCATGCGCACAGTCAGAGCAAAGAAGCTTGAAGTCACATCATGGCACCAAAAAGGAATAATTTTAGATGAAAAGAAGAATCCGTGTGCAGTGAAGCTCCATAATAAAAGGAAATGAATTTTTATTTCTGTGTGTGTGTGAGAGCTTTTTTGGAGCAGGCAGTGAAAAAAACAAAACACTGGAGGAAAGAAAAAAAGCAGTGGGAGCCCTTAAGGAGCCGAAGAGCTCCTGGTGCAGCGCAGCACCCGCGCTGTCCTGCCTGCCCCCAAGCAGCTCAGTGCCTCCGCTGCCTCTCCTGCGCACGAGGCCGTTGCCTGCAGGTGTCCTGCTCCACGGGAGGTGTCTCCAGGTTGGTGTCTGCTTGCAGAAAATGAGGCCAAACGCCAGCGATGGCGAGGCTCTGAAGGTGACAGCGGGGCTGTGCTGTTCAGCTCTCCCAGCTACAGTTATTTATGGGTACACCCGAGCCGAGGGACCTACACCTTGCCAGTTCTTAAACTGCTTTCACCTTGAAACAGTCCTCTTGGTGCTGGCACGTCCAAAGGCGATGCTGCTGTCCCCTCCTGCCTTGTCACATCGCTCATCCGGTTTGGAGCAAGCCTCGCTGACAGTGGCCACCCATCAGGGACCACTGCGGCCATCGGGTGCCTCCTGCCACTGTGCAAGCCCAGGGGAGGAGAGGTGCAAAATGTCCTTGGTGACTTGTGCAAGCGTTGGCTGCTCGCTGGGGGGGCTCAGTTTTCTTGTAGGCGAGTTGTGCCGCTCCACTGCTCCATCCAGCCACGTCAGGTGCTTGGCCATCCCCAGGGCCAGCTCTGACGGCTGATCGCTCTCCTATATGTTGAAATTCTCATGATATGGGAGTATAATGAAATCAAACAGCCTGGGAAATAACAAGAATAGCGATGCCTACGTCTCACATCACGCTTTTCCTGGACTGCAAGTCCTGTACCGCAGATGACCGTCGGTGCCCATCACTGCACACACCGGTGACACTGAGGACAGGGCAGTGCCTTCCCCGTGTCCATCCCCAAACCAGCGACAAAGCCACAAAACGCCACCAAGCCCTGGCCAGCCCCAGCCACTTGGGCACCAGCAGGTCAGAGGCGAGCCAGCAGCGACGCCGACTCTGCCCACCACCGCGAGACGCACGGCAGCGGTGCTCCGGGGGGCTCAGGGTGCGCGGCATCGCGCAGCCCGAGGGGACCCACGCGGCAGCACGGCCAAAATCCGAGCGCGGCATTAGTCAGAGGCTGACGTCACGGGCGCTGTCATATGCTCAGCAAGCTGCGGCATTCTTGCTGGTGGTCATGTTGATAACAAGATCAAAGGCTTGCGAGTATTTCAACAGAAGTGCTGGGAACAGTCTTGATCAAAATAAGAGGAAGGCCCTGTATACAGACGACATGAGAGGTTTGCAACCCACATGTGAACCTTTGAAGTTATTCTTTTTTTTATTTATTTATTTTTTATAAACTAGTTTAACATCATTAGTTTAAGAGGTATAAAACCAATGGCTGTATAATCTCTCCATACTGCAAGCACAGGGTATTACCCACATGCAGGCATGCTTTCACGGTGGAGAAGAAAGCACTGCCAGAGATACTCAAAAATAAGACAAGAAAACACACAATTAGTTTTATGGGATTTGAAGTTCATTTCAGAAATCGACATACTTTTGTTACCAAGTATTGCCAGATAAGTCTGATACATTTTCTCTGCCTATAATCCTTTTAACATTTCCATTCCCCCCCGCAGACTTTTTTCCTTGATGTTTTGTTCAGCGCACTCCCTGCTATCTGCACACGTTTGGCCGGATTTTTTAGACTTGAAAGGGGCCCCGTATCAGCATTAAACGTTCTCTGAGAGCTGATAAAACGCACACAAGCACTTTGCTATCTATTAACATTTTTGAACTGCTTCCTTCACCTGCACGGAACCGTGATTGAGAAGAGGGTGGGGGCAAAAAAGGGGAACGAGGATACTTATGGCCAACTTTCCGCGACTTATTTTTTCCACAAGCCCTTCCTCATTGCGCATGAACTAGGCACCGCTTTCTCTGCTAGCTTCTCGTTCAACAACCGGTAGGTCTGCAAGGCCTCTGGCGGGCAGCTACTTGCCTGGATGCGTGCCACTGCCTTGGGAACAAGGGATGCAAACGCTACGCTGTTGCATGCAGCTGTGCTACATCCTCTGCTGAGCTCCTCACAGGTGGCAGAGTCCAAATTTTGCCCCCTTAAGGTAACTTTTAAGTCCTGTTGGAGGCCAGGAGGTGCCTCTGTTACAAAAACACCCTGAAATCAGGTGGAATGGATTTGGGAGAAGGTGGAAATATTTCCACTGATGCCCTTGGGTGTGGGATGGGACTGCTGTGGCTGCTGGGGACGTACCCGTGATGCCACGGCACAGCCACTGAGCGTGGTCCTTTTGCAGGCAAGTGGGAGCTCCTTAGAGTCCTGCTTGGGGCCACGTTCCTCCTCAGTCAGTCTCTGCTCACTGCTTTGCTAAGCTTAGTACTGATTTTGGTTTTGCCTCCTACCTAGTGTGCCACGGGGACTGTGGATGCGGAGCGGCCTGGAGGTCAGCCTGCAGGGATGCTGCACCCACTGCACCCATGGGTGCCGGTAGAGCGCCTCTCAGGCACCCCCCAAGCAAGGTGTCCTGCACGGCTGGTGTTGGCTTGCTAAAAGCATCACCGGCTAACAGGAACGGGCCCGATTTTCCCTGCTGAGGGGAGCCGTTCTGCTGCGTGCGCAGACCAAGCAGCGTGCGCTGGCTCCAGTCCTGTGAGGGCCGGACGCCGCTGGACGAGCCCACGGCCAGCGTGGTAACATGTCGGGGCTGAGGGTGTCTTGGCAGGGCAGCGCAGGAAGTGAAATATGTGATGTGTTACCAGCCTGAACCGATGGGATTCGATTCTGCAATCTAATCCGTTTTGTTTTCTGGCTGGTTTCTAGTGCTGTGTAAAAATGGTTACTTAAAAACGCAACTAAGTATGAAGTGTACTCACTGAAAGTCTCAGCGAGGAAAGGAAACCCAAATGTTTTGAGTTTAACTATTAAGCATAGTTTCCAGCTAGTGTGCTCAGAATTTGAAATTAAACAAATGAAAGAAACATGTTTCAATGGTTTTATGTAGGCAATAATGTCATTAACAGGAAATCAAGAAATTGGGCTTTGCAGCTGCAGCACGGGGTTTAACCCTTCCCATGCAGCGGGGTGCTTGCTGGGCTGCCGCAGGAGGGTTGGAGCTGCGCCTGCCGCGGGGCACCCCACACAGACAGCGGGGCACTGGGTGCCCCAAGCTGCGTGATCCCAAAAGGGTGATGATAACGGGAAAAGCGGGAGAAGAGACACCGGTTACGAGCAAAAAGGCCTTCCTGACTGGTGGAAACCTTTGAGATCACTGAGTCAAATGGAACTCCCCACCTCCAGGGGAAAAAAAAGAAAAAGAAAAGGAAACAAACAATAAAACCAACCCGCAATCCTTTTTAGCTATTTTTAGGTGCATTGTCAAAGTTGAGCACCCTGAAATGACACCACTTTGGGTTTGTTTCTGCCTGTCGATTTGATTCTCGGTACCAGGGAAGGCACTGGAGGAGCTGGGTGATGCCACCACCGTGCCTCTCACAAGCAGGGCCAATACTGAGCTGAAAAACAACCATTGTTACTGAGTTTTGAAGGATGCCTGTGAGATACGGACTGGAGGGAGGAGACTTTGCATGGAGAAGGCCTCGTCCCCACGTTGTACAGCAGGCACAGCCCCAGCCCCAAGGTCCCTGGGGTTTCCTGTACACAAACAGTTACCCAAGCAAACCCCTTATCTGAGCCCAATCGATGCTGGAAACACCACTGAGAAGAAAATCCCCGGCATCCACCCGATGGAGGGGACAACAGGGAGGAACCAGAGGCAGACTACTCGGTTAAGCGATGTTTTTATGGTTTGAGATGCCCGTGTTCAAACTCACCACACAGGACACAACGTGAGCCTGGTTGTGGTGCTGGGAATGCCCCACGGGTCCTTCCTGGCCTTGCATCAGGGGAAACCCCAGCCTCCTGGGACGGAAAAAGTGGTTCACGTGGGCTGTCTGCCTGAAGAAGGGTGGGGTGGGGTGGGGTGGGGTGGGGTGGGATGGGGTGGGATGGGATGGGATGGGATGGGATGGGACTCTCTACCCTGGGTCTGCCTCTGTTACAGAGCAAAAGCAGAGAGCTGGGTTTGTTGCTGACCTGCACCAAACTGTGTGGGACTTCCCACTCTGTGGGGAAACCAGCACAGTCCCCAAAAGTCCCCCAAAGATGAGGGATGCCCTTTGGTTTGATTTCTCCTTCACCCAAGCCAGCACTGGCAGGCTGCTGGGGGCAGGCTCCATACAAAGCTCTCCTTCATGGCCTCGAATACCCAAAAAGCCCCGAGGGCTGCCCCTCTTTTGTTCAAGCCAGCAAACAGGGGCCCAGTAGTGACAGAATTTGTGCTGTAGGGCCTGGCCCTCCACATCAGAAGCATGCGTGTATTCTTTACACAATTTTCTAGAACTGGAAGCAGAAAAATTCCTTGTGCTGTCGTGGCACCACACAGACCCCACTGCCAGCCCTTGTCCTCCCTCCAGAGCAGCACCAACACCCAGACCATGGATGAACAGCCCGGCTCTCAGGCAAATACCTGGATGGTGCCTGGGACAGCTTTCCCTGGCACTGGGCCCCTTCTGCCCAAGGAACACCCAGTGCAAATTTTTGGTACCATTTCATCCAATATCAGGTTGCACTCCTCTCCCTTTTTTGCAATTTCTCTAATTTACGCATATTTTTTTAGTAGATAGTATCTTCCCCTGCCAAAGCCCTGTTGATTGTAAGAAAACATGTTTTCTTCCACCATGGGAACCTACACCATAATACTTTCAAGACAGGTTAAATAATTAATCTCAGCATCATTGTTTCACCTTTTCATTAAATGGAGGGAAGGCTCAGTAAGCATGAGGTCAATCTCTCTCCAGACTAGACCCCAAAATGGCTCTTTGGACATATCTTTGGTTACGAGTCATTGATTTTTCTTTTCAGTAGCAATCATCATGCCATGGGAGAGACCATCAAAATATTGTTTCAAACTTTTTCTCCTTTTTGTAGAAGCCTGGAAATCATTTACTCAATATCCTTTCTCCCCATAAGAAACTGGGGGAACTGGGAACCTTGTTATGTCACTGAAAATCAGGAGAAACCGGAGAGAGATTTGGCCACATCCTCACTACTGTGTAGTCCCAAAGCTGTAGTCACTGAAACCAGGTTCTGGGCTTTCTCTTCCCAACACAGCTGAAATGAAGACACCTTTTTCCCTTGAGAACAAATCTAACTTGATATCTTGAGAGCATAATCCTGGATTTTTCTCATCTACAGCTGACCTCCCCCCATTTTTCACAGCATTTTGGTTTTCAGGATGACCGTGGGGAATGGCCACCCCCTTACTTCAAGTGGTGCAGACCCCGTCTGCACCACTGATAACAGACTCATTAAAAGCACAACAGAAATGCTGAAATCTGCTTATTATTATAGACATAACTAGACGATAACAGAAATTCCGTGGATTTAACCAATTTACCATCGTCCTTTCGTTACGCAGGCTGCACATGAGAACAGAGAGCAGCCTATGTTAAATTGCTTTCAGTTCATAAAGAATGTAATATCAGTGCAGGCAAACACTGAGTTAATTTATTAAATTCAGCAGTATGTCATTCCCACAAGCTCATGCCCCTTCCCGTCTGTTGAAGGGAGCACAGATCACAGACCGAAGTGGTACACCTGAGAGCAGGCAGCACTGCAAGTGCCCGTCTGTCACGCGGGGCTCTAAGTGAAATGGCAAAAAGCTGGGGGCCGGACACCTGGGGTCAATCAGCGCCCGGCCCTGGGCTTTGGCCCTGTTCATATGCTCCGCATCTCCCAGCGGCGTGAGCCCTCACAGGGTCAGAAGGGACCTTAAAAATCCTCTTCCTCCAAGCGGGCTGCCTCCCCTTGCTGCGGAGGGGAGCGGGGCCATGCTTTGGGGCAGCAGCCACAGCCCGCTTCCTTTAGGCCACCCCCTTCACTGGGAGTGCTTCATGCAGGATCAGGGAACGCATCCAGTTCAAAACAACCCTTCCCCTCCCCCCCCGAAAATAGATACAGAAGAAGGCTGTTTACACCCTGGATCGATTCCTTGCCCTGATTCAGCCCGCAGCCACAGGACGGTTGCACTGGTGCGAGGTGCAGGGCACTGTGCCGGCAGCCAGCAGTGGCCACGGCAGTGGGGATGGGAGGACTCTGCGCAATTAATTGTCTTTACTTTTGATTTTAGTCCATAGGTTTTCAGCTTACAAACGTATTTTTTATATTTACTTCGAGTACCCCCCGCTCCCAGCTGAGCCAGGGCTGTTCCTTTACGTGCTGTTCCCAAATTCCTGGGCCAGCCCTGGCTTTAAATGCCCCGGACACGGAGGGCGCAAGGGGCAGCTCCACGTGCCCAGACAGAAATGGATGCTTAGCCACGCAGTCCGACAAAACTCAGGGAGAGTTCTCCAGATATACCCACCTCCGCAGACGAGTTTAAATATGGATAAAGATAGTTGGAATAATATAGATACATTTTTTTCCATGTTGTTTTCTGTTTTGACTCCTTTTGGATTATTCAAAGGGAGGTGCAGGCTTTGATCTTCTCTATTGGCAATATTTTTTCTGCGAGGTTTTTATAGTTTGAGAAGAGATGTTACATGCTTGCAACAGAGACTATCAATATGATGTGGGTCTGAACAAAAAACCTGGTGTCAGGTTCTCCATTTGGAGTGTTACCTCAAGCTTTGAAGTTTGTAATGATTCAAAAGCATCTAGAGCTGCTACAAATGTTAATAAAATTAAAGCCATCTGAAAGTGAGGCTTGCATGTGCCTTTGAAAGTAGGTCTGTGATCAGTTATTACCCTCAATTACCTTGTTGTCCACTCTTTTAGCTCGAGGTTAAACTCTTAACACTTCGCTTTGAAGTGGTTATCCTTTTATCTATGACCGGACTGAGGAATTTAAGGGCAATAATCAATGAGAGCTTCATAAGAATAAAGGGGAGACAAGGCCAGGGAAAGAGGTGTGAATGTGCCCTTAGCGGCTGGCTGCGGTTCTGGGGGCTGCAGGGGACGTGGTGCTCAGCGATATGATCTTAAAAAAAAATAAAGAAAGGGGAAAAGGGGGGAAGAAAGAAAAAAAAAAAAAGGAGCCCCAGCAATTTCCAAACCACTGCTAAAAATAAAGCAAAAGCACTAATTCGGGGTGGGGCTGGGAGTGGGGAGAGCACAGCGAGGTGAAGCGCTCATCAAAGGCGCGGGACGAGTAATGAGGCCCAGAGATACGATTAAAGAATTGGCTTAATCGGGGCTTTGATGTCCGCCATGGCACGTCACCCTGCCGGGCGACAGCAGGGACGGGGATGGCCGTGTCCCCCCGGTCCCTCTGCAGACCGGTGCGGTGAGTGGTCCCCAGCACGGCGAGAGGTCCCCATGTAGGACCTCAGCCCGACACGAGCAGTGCCTGGGCCAAATGGTGGCACCAGCAGAGACACCACGAGATGCCCAACAGGACACGAGCGGGTCCCTCCCAGCCCCGACCTGCAGGGTCCCCTGCGAGGGGATGTCTTGCCCTCTGCCACCTGCACCTCGCTGGTCCTTGGCCACCTCCCAGCTCCCACAGGGCACCACGAGGCCACCAAGGGACACAGGAGTCCCTTTTTGAAGAATTGGTGGCCCAGGGGAGCCACGAGGCGGTTGTTATCCCATTCCTGCCAACGAGGAGCCCCAGCTCCAGCCACGTCCCTTTGTGCACCCCAAAGGACGTCGGCGTGCCACCCAGCCCCTTCCCCACAGAAAGACAGACACCCTCTGCTTTTACTCCATCAAGGGAAAATTGTTGCAGTACCGCTGGGCAAATTTCTTTCTTTTTCTTCCTTTTTTTTTTTTTTTTTTTTTTAAATCCGAGGTGCCTAAAGCAAGGTGTTGAAATCTGTGTTTCGAACGCCGAGCTTGGCACGGGATCAAATCCAAATGGCCTGGTTTTTCTGAAGTCCTGAGCACAACCTCCAACACTGTCAAGCGAGAGCTGCATGTGCTCAGCATCTCTGAAAATCGCCCCGCTTTGCTTTGATCCCGTGCCAACGTTTGGATTTGTGTGTCTAATTTAAGGTGCTTGGGTTGGAAAATGTTGACAATTATTGTTACTCTGAAATTAAATCAGTGCTTAATTATCGAAATTGACGGTAACTTATAGTGGCATTTTCTAAAGAGCCTAAGGGAATCAGAAGGAGATTTTCAAAGGCACAATGGCAGTTCAATGTCTCAGGGCCACGTCTGCCTCCTCATACCTGCACTTCCCTGCTACCTGCCCCTGTTCTGGTTCTTTTTAAGGGCCTCCTGAGAGGTGCTGAGGTCTCTCTACCAGGAAGGTACGAGGAGAGGTGGATCCAAGCCCATGAGTGCAGACCTCAGCTTCCAGCCCTCCAAATGCACTTGGCTAAATCACAGTGAGAAATCAATTGGCTTTGGGTGCCTAATTCTCCTATAATCCCTCAGATAATCCCAGCTTTAGGCTTCCAGATACTGATAAAAAATAGAACAATGCAAGAAATTTGTGCAAACATAATAGAAAACAAATATATAGCTCACACAATGTTCAGATGCTCTGAACTTAGTAAGAAATAGGTTTAGGACAATAGCAATAAAATATTGCTCAAGAGAGAGCAAAGGCACCGAGACCGCGGAGCCCGGGGCTGAGAACACTGTTTCGTAATTAAGGTAGCCTCGAGACAACGATTGTCATACAGCGGCGTTGCTCAAGGACCCAACCATTATTGCTTTCATTATAATTTTTCAGGAGAGGAGCTTTTTCTGGCTCGGCTCCATGTTCATTCAAAGCTCCCAGTCGCTAACGAGAATGCATCGATTGAGAAACGCTGATGACAGCCTCGGCGGGGTGCAGTAAAGCAAGCCAGGGAGAGCCTTGGGCCACGAGGGGCAGGCATGGGGTGGGCTGGGGGCAGACCAGGAGGTCTGCTGGAGGAGCTGACACCAGTGGGGACACCCGATGTCACGCTGGGGGCGAGGAAACCACCGAGAGCAGCACGGTGAGACACGGATGGCCGAGCCTTGCAGAGAGAGGCGGAGGTTTCTGCTCTTCGTGCAGCCAACTGGCTGAAAAAGGAGTGGCAGGGAGGGTTTTTCAAAGAAAACGGAGCTGAGTTGAAAACAAAAGCTGGTAAACACAATATTACAGCCTATCTTCTTTACTTTTTTCTTTTTTTTTTTTTTCCCATCAAAACCCAAATTTGAGTAAAAAAAATGCAGTTGGTTGTAGCTCTGCCACCGGGTCCCAAGTGACTCTCCCTGAACGGCAGGATTAACTCCCATCATCCGACATTACCTTGAACATGACCGTGCCTGCCTGCTCTTAACTGCTGACCTATCTTAATCATCCTCGTAATTAATACGCCGAAGCGAAGTCATGTTCCAACACGGTCTAATTTTCTAGCGAAGACAAGTGCCAAGAAGCATTAGGAACAAATGGAAACACCCCGCGATGGCTTCCTCTTGCACCAGCCCCAGAGAGCCACTGCGGGTAATTGCTCGCCTACCTCCAGAGCCCTTTCAAGCATTGGCCCAGGAGGACCAGGAGGACGCCTGGCCCGGGTTAATTACCGGCTAAGCAAACGAGCAGCAGCCGTGGCCGTGGGGCTCAGCAGCCAGGCAGGGCTCGGCAGCGCTCGCACCGGCTCCAGCTGCTCTGATGTTTGGCCAATTATCAGCACCTGGATACTCAGGCAAGACGGAGGTAATGGAAGGAGGTAATGAAGGAAGAAAGAAACGCTTTCAAGTTCTCGCTGCTTCTGTAATAATGCTTCTGGCCGGGACGGTCCGAGCACACCCCAGCTCTGGGAGCATCCCTGGCCGCTGAGACGTGGCCGGCTGTGGAGCGGGGAGCACGGACATGTCCTGGGGGTGCAGAGGGCTGAGCCCCATCCCATGGGGCTGGCTGCAGTGCCATGCACTAGTGCAGCATGAGAATGACATATTTTTTTTTCGCAACTTGTTGTATCAAAGAACGGAGCCAAATACCCTACAAAAAATAGATGGGTTTGTTATAAAAGGTCCCGGTTCTTCCACAAAGCAGTGTATGTGGCTGAGGACAGCGTGCTGCACTGCTCTGCTCCCTGGAAACACACCAGGCATTTCTCCTCCCGGGGTGCTCGTGTAAGCCAGGCGGGGTCCCCGCTGGTGCCCCCAGCCCCGAGAGCTGCTGAGCTGGCAGGCGGACAAGTCATGTCCAAGGTCCTTCCCCAGGGCCAGGGGGATCTTGCAGGGGGTGACCATGTCCCCTGAGTCTTGGAAGAGGGGAAAATGGTGCCATAAAGCCCTGGGGTACACGGAGAAGCCCCGAGGCAGTCAGTGCCTGGAGCTGCAGGAGCTGTGCCGGGAAGGCCAGGTGGCTCTCCCCATCTTGGGGACACGGGGCACCAGAGGTTCTCACAGCCAGGCAGGAATCACAGGCTAACGAAACTCAAATCAGCTTCCATTAAGGCTTCAATGCATTTTCTCCCCACCCAAGACAAACAGCCTTCTCCTGGGTCCCCCCCCCACACACACACTCATCCTCGGCACCTTCCCTTTTTGTCCCTCCACCAGATTTAAGAGCGGAGGCAGACAACAGGAGAGCGATGAGCGGCAGCCCCTGCTTTTGGCACCTGGAGATGGGGTGGCTGTGCTGACTCCTGCCTCCGTCCTGGCGTGAGGGGGGCGAGGAGCCACCAGCAGGGCTGGAGGCGAGCAGCTCCCTCCCTGCCTTTTACCGTTCCTCCAACATAGTGCCTCAAACACCCCCGGAACGGTGCATCACGTGCTGGGGCAGACGGGTCCTACTGCAACTCATCCCCGCTCTGATGCACGACCCACCAGCAATGCTTACAAATTAACGCCTCCCTTCCTGGGTGTCCCATGGGTTTAAAGGAGCAGGGGATAATCCCTGGTAATGCCTCCTCCTCCCTGCACAGCCCCCGCAGGTTCGGACCTTCCCAAAGCAGCCGGAGGGACGGGGAGTGGAGGCACAGCCACGCTACACGAGGCCGTGGCGAGGTTTTGGGACTCTGACGAGTTGGCAAATCCCTGGATAAAAGGGAAAATATGTTCGTAATAAATAATAGTGAAGTAACACGTTGCGAAATATTTACTCCCTCGGAAAGCCGGCTGTTTGCTCGCAGTGGAGCTGCTATCTGATCCTCTGCCAAACGGCGCTGAGTTCCCTGGAAAAGAGACTTTTCTGCGGTTGGCAACAGAAACCAGGTGCCCAAAGAGCAGCACTGCATGCGTGTGCGCAGGCGTGCGTGTGGAGGGGGAGATGGGCCGGGGGTCTCCGAGTCCCGCGCAAGCCCTGCGAGCGCAGAGCGGAGGCACCGTGGGGCTGAAACTCTGCCTTGAAGTGCACCTATGGATACGTCAGCGTGGGGACTGGGGAAAGGAAGAGAGGGGAAAAAAGAGAGGTGTTGATAAAATCCTTGTTAGAAAGAAAATTGGATTAGCGGTGCCATTCCGGCCATGAAGTTCTTTGAGCTGGGGAAAAGAAAATAATAATCTTGTTCCTTTTTTTCCCCTCTCTCCGCAGCCCACAGAAGGCCTCACAGCCAAAACATCAGTCCCTCTAATCTTATTTTCTTTTTTCTAGCATGTATTTTATTAACCCCTTTTCTCATTTAGCTGCGATGAATAGCTCAGTGGGTAACATCCTTCTTAGAAAGTGAAAACCTCCTTGGAGATGCGGCGCAGGGACAGAAATGCAGACAAACTTCCAGTTCCCGCACTTGGAAGAAAAGCCCCTTCTGTAATCCTGTCTGGTGGATCCCGGCGTTGTCCCCCAAGGTAGCCGCTATTTCCAGGTCCCCTCTGCAGAGCGGGGACAATCGGGGAATTTAGCTGCCGACACGCCAGGAGATCGTCCCCGCCGCTCTCAGCTCCATGCCACGGAGCAGAGATTGGGGGATAAAGAAACGGGTGCCCACGCCTGGCTTGGGAAAGCCGGGCTCTGGTGGGTGAGGGTCCCGCTGCGGCGGGCGGGGGGCTGCGTCCGAAGGCAAGGTGCTGGAGCATGCAGTGGGACAAGACCTTTGGTGCAGCAACGCAGATGGATTTGGCCGGCCTCAGCCTGCAGAGACACTGCCCCACAGCAGAGCGGGGGAAAATCTGCTTACGGGGCTCAGCCTGGAGCCGGCTGGGGAGCCCCAGGCCCTCAGGAGCGGTGCCTGAGCTCATTGCTGGAGGCCAGGCTGGGCTGGTGGGGCATGGAGGAGCCTGCCGCTATGGGGCACATACAGTACTATCCTCCACCACCCCGTGGGGCTGGCCCCGCGCTGACACGGGGCTGCTGCTGGCACCGGGATTCCCAGCGGTCCCATCCCCACCGTGCTCCAGGGATCAGGAATTTGTCCTCTTTGAGCGATTTTGTGCCGCAAAGCAAACAGGTATCTCAGAAAGCTCACCGGCCCGTCTTCTGCTGCGCACGGTGATGGGAGGCCAAAGAAAAAACAAACAAACAAACAAACAAAAATCCCTCCAAACCCAACAAATAAAACATCAAACCCAACGGAGACATTCCTGCCCAGCACTGCTCTCAGCGAGGACAGAGCTCTGGCCTGGCGATAAAGAAAACGTCAGCTCCAACTCGCTTGGATGCTGCCTCCTCTCCGAGCAGCAAACCTTCCTGGGAGAGGAGCGGGAGCAGGATCCGGCCCTGCGCGATATTTGTGCGTTATTTTCCTTGACAGCTGCGGTGCAGAGTGGTAAGTGCATGTTTAATTCATTCACAATTTATGGTGTAATGAGAACAATGAGTGTGTCTGAGGGAATAATTGCTTCACGGCGGGGAGCTGGAGAGTTCAAGTTGGTTGGCACCTGGACTTTGAATCGGGGCCGGCGGGGATTGGCTCCGCCAGCCCCACAATAGCGCTGGTAACAAAGCTGCTGGGGACGGGGAGGGGGCTCACAGCCACCCCTGTGCCTCGCTGCTGCCCGCCTGAGCTGCCCGCGCCTTTCCCTGGGTGTGTGGGGCCGTCGGCCGCATCCCAGGCACTCCCCGTGGACTCCTCCGGCCCCAGGGTGCTGGGCACCACGCAGAGCTGCGGGGGTGCTGAGCTGGCCCCTTCTCACCCTTCATTTTTGCAAGTGATCTGCAAAGCCGTCCCCCCTGGAAAAATGCTCTCTTATCCCACTCCCACCCCAAAGACCTCTCCAGCTCTCGGTCCTGGCCGCCCGCTACCGAAAACCTCCTTTTGTCGGGGAGGGAAGGGGTGTAGGGAGGGGGCTGACCCCTGGCAGTGCCCTCAGCAGCCACATGGAGTTTCGGAGGCCTCGGAGGTCAAGAGCATCCATATGGAGGGCCCGGCCGTGCCGCGCGTCTCCCAGCTGTCCCCACGGCAGCTGCGCTCGCAGCCCAGCACGGCTCCCGCGGGGGCTGCTCCCCGAGGGGCCCTGGAGCCCGACAGCCTCGAGAAGGCTGAGGCCGGAGCTGTGCCTGGCTCCGAACCCTCTCTGGGACACTACTGGCTGAGCCCTGACAGATTGTGTTATCCACCACGGGCGCTTTCGTGCCGTGTCTGAACGGGGCCGGGTTTAGAGCTGGCAATAAAGAGAAGCCGACAAAGCGTTGCTCAAGCGGCGCGAGGTCTGTAAGAGGCTGTGAGCAGCTCGTGCCTCTTGGCACCCAGCGGAAGCGCAGATCTGATTTCTCCACCAGATGCGTCAAAGCACGAGCAACAAATCTTCTGTGCCACAAATCCACCCCGAGGAGATAATCTATCAAGACGGGGCTCTTGGACAGAGCATCACATGTTGGAGGGGAACGGGCTTGTAAAGCGCGTTGAGAACCTCGGGTGGAAGGTGCCATGTAACCACAGGGCTGTTGTTCATTACGGCCCCGTTACATTGGGGATCTGCACTAGGGACTGTTGGCGCTCGAGCTTTGCCATACAAGGACCGCACGGGATGGAGCTGGGACTCCGTTCCCGGCCTCCACATGGGAAAGCCGCGTGCTGGGGATGTGCTCGCCTTGGACTTCTTTCAGAGATGCTGAGCTGCGAGTCCTAGTACACATTAATCCCCACGCAGGGCTCGACAAAACGCTCCGAGCACGTATGTAACGCTCGGTAGTGAGCGGAGCCTGCTTTTAGCTGGGGCAACATCTGGGGGTGAGCAGATGTGGGCCATGCGGATGGGCAAGGCACTGTGAGGGCTTTCTGTTAGGGACCCGGAGGCATTTTGCTAACTGTTGAAGTGCCTTAGGCACATAAATTCTAAGCTGTCACTTGAGCTGGGAACTTAATTCAGGCTGAAGGGATCAGGGCTTCAGGCTCCTGTGTCACTCAGGTCCCTTCGAAAATATCCCACCTCTCTACACGATGGAAAGAGGCACGGGTAGGACCGGGAGATAGAGTTTAGGTGCAGACAGAAACACGGATTTGCAGTCCTGACAGAGAATCGCGTTTTATCCCATCTAGTCTGAGGTTAAACACAACGTTGTGTCAAGCCACATACGGAGGAAAGCATGGTTTGGCAGCGGCGTCTCGCGTAACCACGGCTGAACGTGGCACACCTCCGCAGGGCCGCCGCTGCAGCAGCGCGATTTGCATCGCGGGGAGCGACAGCCAGCTTGACTTTCATCTGCACCTTAGGAACACCGAGGAAGCGGAGTGGCTGTGCGCACATCAGCCGCTACGTCCGCCCTGTAACACTGCGTCTCAGCACAGCTCCGGCTGTTCGTTGTAAGCACAGATCCCTCTCTGCATGGGCAGGCAAAACTGCAGACGCCGAGTGTTCAAAGAGAGATGCTACCAGGACTCTGCCTGCATCTGCCCTGGGCAAGGAAGGCTGAAAGCAAGGTGTGGCCACAGGTGTAAAATGGGAACGGGGCTGGGGTGCAACCCCCTTGCCCTCTGCTCCGGCCCTTCCATGACGCTGGGCCAGTGCTGTGCTCAGCCATGGCCGGAGCCCCTCCAAAATCCCACCTGGGTGGTATTCGGACACAGCCCGGACCCGGAGGAGGATTCAGACCCATCCCTGAGCCCAAGCTCTCCTCTCCTCTCCCAGCATGACAAACCCAGCCCAGATGGCAGGTCAGGATACAAATAAAACCACCCGTAATTGCACGTGGTTAATTACCAAGGGTGGTTGGGTTTCTTGGAGAACATTAGGTTGTGAAGAGTCTCAGAGAGCCCTCAGGGCAGTCAAATCAAAGCAAGCATCAAAACCTAGAGCTGTTTTGAAAACACAGCTTCAAATGCATACTGCGGCGGGGCAAGGCTGCAGCGGCCTGCCCAGCGAGCAGCACGGCGCTGCAAGGGCTCTTGCTGCAAAGCTGGGCCGCGTGCGAGGGCAAAGGCTGCGACCTCCGGGCCACAGACATCTGCAGGAGCCTCCAGGGAGCCCCAGGGCTCCACCGGGGGTGATTCCAGCCATGCCAATGCCTCAGTGCTCAGCCAAGCTCTGAGGCAGCCCTCGTGCCCCAGGTGAGTGGGGATGTTTCTCCTGCTTTTCTCCCCAGCCAACCTGTCTGCGTGCGGCTCTGAGGCTGCGCTTGTGAGATGCACTTTACGGAGTTGTCCTTCACCAGCTTGCAAACAATTAAAAGTTAATTTAGGAACATTATTCCTAATAAAGAAGTTTAATAAATAAATAAAAGAAGTTTTAATAAACTTCTTTGCTCACAAAAAATTGAGAGTGATAATTGCTAACCCTGCATGCATTTTCAGACAGCCCAAACCAACACTTCTTATATTATCAGGTTTTTGGAATGACGTAGCAGTGTTACAGGCAAGGACAAGGTGCAGAGAGGGTGAGAGCAGAACTGAGTAAAATAATAATAATAATAAAAAATAAATAAAAGACAAGTGAAGAAAGAAGGCGCTGCTCGGCCTGGCAGGGCCACGCGGGCGTTCCCAGCTGGGGACCGGGCGCTGCAGCCCCTGCGTTCACGTAGAGCCCCGGGCACTCAGGCCCATCTGTTGCGGTGGCGTCGGGCCAAGACACCAGCAGGCCAGATCCTGTGCGATGCTCAGGCCCACAGGCCAACTTTGCACTGCTTGTTGCAGCGAAGAGGGTTCACCCCAAGAACAAAGCCTAAAATACGCCTTAGCAGTGCCCAGAGAGGAAGGATCAACCCCCAGCCTTAAATATGTGAAAGAAAGTACGCCAGAGCCCATATCAGACCCATGGTCTAAATACCTTGATTCCAACCAACATCGCAATGTAGTACACCGTACGCTGCAGCAATCACAGACCCATTCCACGTGGGAAGCTGCTCTACCTGCACGAAGGCAGGCAGACATGTGCCCAAGTGCTCGGCGCCACTGCTGTTGGGACAGGGCGTGGGGCAGCAGCTGGGCCTCGTTGTAACCGGAGCAGGTCTGCAGGTGCCTGGTTATTTTTTTACTACACCCAGTATTTATATTTCAAACCGTAGCACAGCCGCCCAGCGGAGTGGTTTATGGCACCCGTAACGCCAGCAGGAAGAGCCATGGCAAAGGCCTGGCAAAGCAGCACCAGAGCCACCGCCTGCGTTGGGGACATACCTTGAGTTGTGGGAACGGGGCCGCAGGAGATGCTCCATGGTGGGCTGCTCCGTGCCCTCACTGCTGTAGAAATGGGGTCCGCATTTGCTGCCCTCTTGTTTAAATCTCTCCTGCGTTAATAGCAAGGAAACTGGGCCTCGTCCAAACCCTTTGAACTCAAAGATAAACTTTCAGGAGATTGAAGTTGGCTCTGGGTGGGAAGCTGTGTGTCCCACTGATCCTTGCTCAGGAGCGAGCTGGTGGAAACACAACTCACGAAGACCCACGTGCTGCACTCTGTGCCCACGGGAGGCCCAAGGACCTCTCTCTGCACTAAATGCCACAGCGACAGGAAGGTGAGTCTGAATGGGTTGTGTGACACAAGCCCCAGGAATGGGACCAGCTGGCCAGATGTGCAGATGTGAGCCCAGCAGGCCCACTATGCCATGGCAGATGTGTCTCACTGCTTGCTTTGTGCTCATTGAGATGCAGCCACAAACAGCACCCTTCCTTCCAGCCATGCACAGGGCAGCACAGCAGGTACACACGCTTTGTGCCAGCCTCCAGCAGGAGACGTCCACCCCTCATGTGCCCCGGAAGAAGCCAAGAGAGTGAAGGGGAACCTGCTGGGACAGTTACTGGGGCACAGCACTAATGCAGCTCCAAATCCCCAAACCCACACCAGCTCGAAGCTGCTGATCCCAGGATCTCCTGAGCACAGCAGCACCAATCCCCTGCTGTAACCTTTGCAGGAGATGGCAGTAACATAGGTGGTCCTCCAGAGTGAGCTTACAGGGCTTGGTCTACAGCCAGCTGTAGAATCCTGAACGTTTGAGTTTAAAGGGTTTGGACTAGGCCCAGCTTCCTAGCTGTAAAGGCAGGAAAAGTTTAAACAAGAGGACAGCAAATACAGTGACAAAATTGGATCTCTATTACAAAATCAGGGAAGAAAATGGAGACTTGCTTACGGCGTGCAATTAAAAAGTGCCTGCATATCCTTCTGAGAGAGGCAAAGTAGGCGGTGGGACCGCAGCCGCCCCTTGCAATCTGGCTGTCGCCTTGACCAAAACCTGCCTGTGTAGTTTCTCTATCACTTCAGCTATGAGACAGCTGCATTAAAAATGTTGCATTCCTTTTCTCCACAAACTGATCAATCCTATGGGTTACTTCAAAAAAAAAAAAAAAAAAAAAAAGGTTGAATCATTCGTTTTCTCCAGGTGTTGTGCAGCAATCAGTGAAGAAAGGTTGAAATTTCAGAATCATTTTGGGGGAGCGAGGCAGGTGACTTTTGGCAGGGGCAGACTCCCTCCCTGGCTATCCCAAACCCTTTCTCCCTCACAGCTCCATGGCGGTGACCCCCTGGTACCACCACCTTGAAAAAAAAAAAAAAAAAAAAAAAAAAAAAAAAAAACGCCTTAAGGACAGGCAGAGGCTCACCTGAGGAGGGCCAGGGCCTCTACTTTGGAGCCAGTGCTGAGTCCCCTTTGTTGATGGTTTTATCACCTCATTACATGGAAGCCTGGGTGGGGCTTTTCGTTTAATATTTTGGCAACTTCAACTACCATTAAGCCATTAGCTCTGCAGGACTCTGTCTCCTAGTGGGTGGCAGGTTTTCTTCCCTCCTGCTTTACAGAGAATTACAGGCCCCGGTGAGTGATTTTGCTCTGTCAGAGCAAATTGCCTTCACTGACCTAACATCTAATAAAATGGAAGATATTTCTCCAATTATTTCAAGTGCAAAGCACTAGATTTTGTGTTATTTCCACTTACACTTGAAATATAGAGAGAGTGTGGATAAATTGAAACAACCTAATTTTAGGACTTCTGGCAATTTTTCCATAAGCACCTCTAACTGTAGTGCCCACGCTGCTCTGAAGAAAAACAGAAAAAAAGGAGAAAAAAAAAAAAAAATCTCAGCACAGGTCACTGACAATTTCAGCTCTAATAGACAACTATATTAGGAGCAGTAATTAACGGTAAATGGAGCCTTTGAGTGTCTGGTCTGCTCCGGATCTGTGCCCTCAGTGAGGCCTGGGTGCCCAGCGGCTAAATCATCTGCTAAACAGGTTTTTAGTGCCGTAAATACACCGTGGGTGGGTAAACGTGCTGGGGTGACTCGCCCTTTCTGGTGCTCAGATCAGCCTAAAGATGGTATTTTGCTGAAACAGCTACAGAATTTTGAGAAGTATTTACATTTTGTACAGTGCTAGTCTGGACGTAAAACGATGTTTCAGGTCCCTGAATGCCCGAGTTTTGTGTTAAGTACCCAGTTTTAGCAGCTTTGTGGCAGGTCAGTGAGCTGAGCCCCACATTCCCTAGCTGCAAGGCAGCACCCTGACCGGTAAACCTTGCACAAATAGGCTAAAAAACTTCAATAAGCAGAGAAATGAAGAAATAGAACTCACGTTTCCTCACTCCATTTTACCAACGCGTCTTCACACAGGCCCAGCTCTTGCTCTGCTCAGATAATCCAGCTCTGAATTTCACTCGAAGAAAGCAAATGGAAAAAAGCAACAGGGGAAGCGTCTGCCTGCTCAGCCTGCAAAGTTCTGAGCTCACACTGTCGGGGTTTCATCCAGCCGATGTTACCGAGAGGAACCTCAGCCCCTTCCAGCTGCAGGCCGCATGAGGCGGCCTGTCATGGTGCCAGCACCCAGCACAGCCAGGCCCAACGCCTGCTCCTGGCCCCTTGTGCCTCACTGAGGAGCCCGGGACGAGCAACATTTCATCCCCCGCGGCCCCGGGAGGATGAAGGAGAGGGGAGGAAGAGTTGATTAAGATCAGTTTTCACTATAGATCCAAATCTATACTGAAATTAGTCAGCCAGTGACCTCATCCAACAGCGATGAGCAAACAAGATGACAAGCTAGTGTCGATAAGTCTCAGAAGACGTAACATCATTCCTGAGTACAATTAAACACAGCCTTACAAACATTCAGGCTCTGAGTGCTCATGAAATCCATATGGAGTCATTAGCCTTCTTAGGTCTGGCTTCCCACCACCCTCAGATGCAGATGAGTGCCTGGCTGCATGCAAAGTCACTGAGATCTAGGTTGGCTCTGAATTTAGAAAGAAAGAGCCATTTCTGAGGAATCCTTTGCTAAAACACTTTCTCTGGAAGAAGAGTGATCATCTACGAACCCACAGGCCACTTCAGACAGACTCCCTAACAGACTTGCCACATCTTCATCGTTTTTTAAAAGGCTGACTCTACACTACGGCTAACGGTGGGGTTCAGCAGGTCAGTGACTGCTTCAGTGTTGCACCTTACGGGGTGGGTGCTACCCCTCAAGCCATATGGACTGTCACAGGCTTCATCTGGAATAAACTTCACCTCTGATCTACAACAGCTTCAGTGCAAAGCCACTCGGAATATGCACATGTGCTGTGCCAGACAGTGAAGCAGAGGGAGTGGGATACACCTGGGGCGGCCACAGGACAGGAACCATACTGACCAGCTTTACAACACCTGATGTTCTTCACTGGAGGCTCCTGGACACCACAAGGCACAGAGATGTTTGGTGTATGCATAAGAACGCATGGAACCCCACCCTTGTGCGTTTTATGTGACATCTGTATTATTAAAATTAATGTCAGCATTGGCTTGGCTAGTGAAAGAAGCACAGCACATAGTGACCGGTGACCAACAGGAAGGATTCAAGGGATAAGGCCTGGACCAGCAGAGATCTGAGCCACTTCGCTCGTGGATTGCAGAGCAAGTGCACGATGCAAGGTCATCACTCTTTTCTGTTACCATGCTTGTCTGTAAATGAAGCGGAGATCATCTCATGGTAGCAAATGTTAAATAAATGATACTTTGGCCAGAGGCTTGACTTATTTATACTATTACAAATACCATGAAAGAGAGCTGCATAATCGCTATGTAGAAGTGTTACAAACTGCTCCCAAACACAACACACACACACGTTCACTTACTTTCTCTCACACAAGTTAAGTTTTCACAGGATCAGATCCTTAGTCACATCCTTCAATGCTGTTTCACAAAAAAATAAATTTCTAATTTAGGGAGGAAAAGTTTTATTTAATTATCTTCTTTTTTTGATTCAAGTTGACCAACTGCATATCTTCCACTGGCCTTATCAAAGAAGCCACCGGTACAAGAGCACATCTAATTTTAAGCAGGCTTTAGTTGGCAGACTTAAAATTGATCATGCATTTTAGTTTCAGTAACTTGCAATTTCTTGCACTCTTTGATAGCACACTTTAAAGAACAAGCCTTCTTTAATGGCAAAGGCTTAAAAGAAATGACCCTTCTGAACAAAATATCAAAGCTTAGAACAGATAGTCCCTCCAAAAAAAAAAAAAAAAGTCTGAATTAAAATGACCTTGTGTTCTGAAACTTTTTCATACAATATCTGACGTCTTACTTTTCCTTTGTACCCTCAGAATGAAACCAAGTATAATTCAGTAGTATGTGGTGCCTCCAGTACATTTTGTGATTTGGAAAGAACTTGCAGTGCATTAAGATAATTTAAAAAAATAAAAATAATCAGATCCCGTATATACTCTCTGTCAAGACTGCTTGTTATTAGTATCAAAGCTGTGTATGTTTTCCAGAAAATTCAATAAAACACTGTAATATATTATAGCAATCACAAATACTTCTCCTAGTTACAGTAAAATCTTTTTCTGTACAACAAAATCATTCCTCAGTTTGAAACCACAGTTTACAGAGATTTAGGGCCTATCTGCTGTGCTGCCCCCATCACAATTACAATTAAAGCACTGTTGCAGGACAAAGCAAAGGGCTAGGAGAAGGATGGAGGTTGCATCCCTTTTCTTCCAACTGCACCAAAAATGAGCCTAGTTGTTACATATGACACAAGAACTGTGAGCAGCACTGAAATAAAGTTTAACCTTGACTCTGGTGAAGAACATTATATAAATGTGAACAGGAAAAATCAGGATAGAGTGAAACTATCTTCTCTCATACAGCAAACTTCAATAAAATAATAACAATAATAATCTGCTAGAAATGAAATTCTAACCATACTCTAGCCAGTTTTGCCAGAGCTCGTTTTACAGGCTATGAAGCCAACTGCTGGCAGCTGGGAGTTCCTTACCTAGCAGTTGAAAAGAGAGGCAGAGAGCAAGTTCTGGACAGGAGAAGCTCTCTGACCTTGCAGTTTAGACTCTACCTGTTACATATGCAATCAAATAAATGCTAACTATAAACCCATTCTACCCAGTGTTGAGTTTAGTTTCTAATCAGGTTTACAAGCACCTTCAAAACAGTTCTCACACTGTACTTGATGCTAGAGAGTTTGTCAGAGTTTTAGAACTCTGAAATTGACTAATACCTATTTTTCCCAAACTGTTTTTTCCATCATCAATGACATCAGCAACCCAATTCCATAGAAGAGAAAGAAAATCAGGCCTGAATTGAACTAACTACGTAGGGAAGAGCATACAGAGGAGGCTCTGTGCATTACCTCATGGATGTACCCACCCTCAGCGCTTTCAAAAGCCCTGTAATCACCCGGCTATCATACACAAACACCAGCAGAACACCAGAATCAAAATCCCCTCATTTCCTCTGTGTGTGAGGAGGGAGATTTTGCTGTCCCACTGCCTGTTGTTTAAGGACAAAGCAACACCCAACCAGTAAATCACAGCCCACAGCTCTGGGAGCTCTCAGTGTTCCTTCTGTAGAGCCGAACGATAGCTGCCATACATCTCCCTGAGCAAATACATTAAATTTTACTGCCCACAATTAACTGCATGTATCCCAACAAATTCTTCCTTCTAAAACTCACCATTGCCCCAGGCAGGGCTTTGTGGCACCTGCCGCAGCACTTCCTTCCTTATCAGAGCCATGACAACCCCTTATCTCTAATTAGAGGAATCACCTGTTCATTCAACGAAGGTGGAAAACCTGCCCAGGCCCAGGCTGGGCTGACAAGCAGAGAAGCACAGAGTGAGGCTAGGGCCTGTGTTTGGCAAGGAGATCTCTGTTGGTGCTGCCAGGAGGTGGGGAGGATGGAGCCCAGCCTGCCAAAGCCTTTCCTCATTGATCTCCGTGCCAGGTGGAGATAAGAGCGCAGCTGGGGCTTGGTGGGACGGCCACCTCCTGCCGCAGGCACTCAAGCCGTCACTTGCGCCATGTGCTGGACCCTCTGGACTGTGACACTGAGTGCTGGTGAGGGAGGACAAGCGGCCGTCCCTGCCTGCAGGGACAGGGAGAGCTCTGCTCCCACAGCCAGTGCTGCAGCTGGACCTCGAAGAGAGGAATTCCTGGCCCCCTCTCAAGCACTCAGGCCATGAGCTGTGTCCTGATACGAACGCTGCCGGCAGCACAGTGCCTAGGAAGAAAATGGCTATTCTTGTATTCAGCGTATCTAAATTTACAGATTACAAATGTACTTGGGTACATTCTTGCTCGCGGATAGCCGAGAGATAAGGAAGCTCTGTGCTGGGGAGGCAGAGAGAGCTACGAGGATAGCTCCCTGTCCAGGTCCTTCAGCTTTCCCCCACTTCCCACACCTCACCCTGTGCAAACCCTGGGGCACCTGCTTGGATATTCAAGAGAGCCTGCGCCCACGCGGAACCGGGGCCCTATCAGTTATGACTCTCTTTCAATAACGCCGCATAACTGTGTTATCAGTAAGTGACAAAGGACTTTCCTGTGACCGGTGCATGCAACCCCACTGGTAGCGTTATATGCTGTTAACTGGCAACAGTGGCTGCATTTGTCATCATGGTGTTTTCATTCATGCTACAATGCTTTCCTTGAAATACAGCATGGAGTATTTTCCCAGTTAAAAAAAAGCCATACAAACTATCATATGCACTGCGGCTATTTAAGTGAGTGAGATGCCCAAGCAGGACAATAATGGCAAAACAAAATAGTACAAAATAATATTTTAATATTATGTAAACACATGGACACAAAACAATGTCAAAATATGTTAAAATATCTTGGACAATAATAATAGAAAATGGGATTTTCTTCATGTATAAAAGGGAAAAGAATGGTACTAGGAAGTAGTAACAAAAATATTAATAGAGGAAACTTTTCCTCTTGGTAGACAAGCACAGAGTCAAACACGCAGTATATCAAAAGTATAAGTCTGTAATAAGATGATAATAAAAGGTAATGGAAGGAAAATACAACCAAAAAAAATCTGGCACAAGCAATGGATGTGTTTTCATGAACTTCACTGCATTTTGTATGCTAACAAAACAGCCACTGATCTTTGCATTTTAATTACAAGAGCCAAATCTTCAAACCTATTCAAAGCAGTCCATTTGGCAATCGAAGAAATCCAACAGCTCCAGCAGCTACCTGAAAATGAAGAGACTCCCATTAGTTCTGTCTTACTGTTCTTGCTACAAAACACGACAGGCTGAAATCACGGCTGGGCCCCGTCACAGCGGGCTCGCTTACGGCTGTGACCACATCTGCAGCCGTAGGCACAGGCAGGCTGAAGTTGGTTCTTCACTGACAGCTGTCCAGTGTCAGCAAAAAAAAGCAGTATTTCAGTGAACACAGGTCAGGTAACTTCAGAAACAAAATTTCATATGAATGTAGTCTTGGAAAAAGATCGGATCAGAACCAAAACTTCTCTGAACAGAAGCACAGAAGCTCCTCTCCTGCTCGCTCTGTCCCCAGCCCTTCCTCTCCACTGGGACATGCACAGGGCTCCTTCCACCCTCGACTTTTGGTCACTTGTGACCAGGTCTGATCGATGATTATGCATCATTTTAAATAGCTATCTTCCTAACCATGAAGGCACTAACTCAAAAAAGTTTGAGACAAAATCCATCCCTTTGCAGTGCTACTGCTGTTACTGGAGAGAGTCTCAAAACTGTATTACAGCTTTATATTTACCTAGTTTTCCTTTTTTTTTTTTTTTTTTTTTTTTTTTTAAGTCACCTAAGCTGTACATATTACCAAGAATTTATGACATTTTAATCTTCCAATTAGCTTTATCTAATTCTTGTTAACAAAGGATTTTGGATTAACATTTTCAGACAACTTCCACGCTGTTAACATCTTTACAAATGTCCAATTACCTTACACATTTTTACAAGCACGCATTTTTATTTGCAGAAAACCTCATGTGCGATATGAAAGTATCAACAAAGCCAATAAATATAAAAAGACAGAGTGACTTTACTAGGAAATTTCCTTTTACTCACCTATCCATGTGAATCACTTACTCTAAAGGCACAGCAAGTCTTTTTATTGCTGCAGCACTTGCCATAATTTATATTGGAGGGTGTAAACGTTTGAAAAAAGCTCAGGCTCATGAAGATCCGGTACTTTGAAGATGTGATCTGTAATATTATGCATTGCATCATTGTTTTCTATCTTAAAAGGAGGTGGCATCACCGCAGAGCTGCAGCTGTGTGCTGAGCCACTGTCTCATCATGAACATCGAGGCAAAGCCCAGACTTGCAATGCACCTGTGAGTTCTCTAATCTTGCTCTAATAGAACTGACTAAGCACTGGGAAAATTCTCAGACGCTTGTTTACTGAAAATAAGGATCTTTTAAAATGGCAACCGTATTTGAGTGTTTTAATTAAGCTGTAAAACTTCAATAACTGGGATCTACAGGTGTGAAATGGTACAAATTAATCAAAGATAATCACGTACCTCCTGGTGCGGTAGGTATTCAGCTCGGCCTGTAGGGCGGAGGCTCTTTTCTGCAGAACATTTACCTGTAAAATACATCCCATATGAAAATGTTGTACAAAATTCTAATAAATAAATCTGCACTCATTTCAAAATGGTGTTTTACTTGCCTATCATGCCTAAGTAAATGCAATAACATTTTAGCTGCATATTGGAATTAATCATCGTACTTTATAGAAGATTGTCAGCATGGCTTTCCTGGCCTGCATATCCTCAACACACCAGCTGCATACTACCTACTTTAAGAACACAGTGAAAACAGTTTTGAAATTCAGCTTGTGGTAGCATATCAATTACGCGAGGGGTTGGGAACTCCAGTTGCACCCTCAACGCTCATACGAAGCCTGTGCTCTGATCCCTGCACTTCTGCTCTCGTGTGAAGATACTCACCTGTTCTTGACGGGTATGAAAACTAATGTTTATTAATACACCGTGGCCACTTTTGGACAAATCAAGAGCTGACAGTTGGGCAGCGTACTTTGTACTTAGCAATGTTTTTCAAAAACTTCGCCTAAGCATCCAGTATTTTCTTTTTGTTTATTTCTATCACTGCTCAGGCTTTTACCCAGCCCATCTTCTTCATCCTCCTCCAACAATAAATAATCCTGACAGGTGCAGAGATTCCATTGCCCTTCTTGTCTGATGTTTCAAAACAGGAATTTCAACAATTTTCAAAGACTAGGACACCTGTGCTTCAGAAAAGAGCCCTGCTTACTGAGTGGTCTGCGACTACAGCGTACCACTGGAAATACTGCCAGCAGCTATGTATTTCTGGGATAACACCCAGTTTTTAGTGTGTGTAGTTGCTTTTACTCTTTTGAAATGCTGCTGATGCTTACAAAAGCCCTGCAGGTAGATATCAGATTCTGCCTTTTTTAACTCCTTAAAAGGTGTGATACTCTTATATTAGCTCCAGTGTAATGCTTCCTACTAGACGGTGCTAATGGTCAACCACATTTTAAAAATAGCTTTTTACTATCAACTGGAAATAGATTTCCCCAGCTGATCCTTAACTCTTTATTTCCCACAAATATTTAAGTGAAAAAGAGCTTCACTTCCATTAGGAATCCCTTGACATGTGGGCAGAGTGCCTGTAACATAGTGCTGAAGTTTTGGCACTAGCAGCACATAGGAATTTGAAACTTTCCCCTATGAAAATTTCCGACTTCTATTAAAGGCAAACTTTGTCGGTGAAGTGTTGTGTGCTTGGAAAAAAATGCTACATAATGACCCTTATGTATTGTACAGGAAGGAAGGAAGGAAGGAAATAAGGAGGGAAGGGGGAAAAAAGGCAACAAAAAGCAAATACATGAAATTACTAACCATCTCCAAAGAGAGACTGCATAAGAAAGAGAAATAGAGAGTTTGTAGATCTGTAATTGCTTGAAAAACGGTCCTTTAAATTGGTATAAGGCGTGTGCTGGTGTCAAGCCTAAACATGCATGCTGTGTCCTCAGGGCTTCTGCTCTTCTCTGAGCCCTGGGCAGCTCTGAGCCACCAGCAGGACTGCCATGGTGTTTCCTCATTTCTTCCCTTCAGCCCAGGACAGATTCCAGTCCTTCCTATCCATGCCTAAAAGCAGTCCTGCAGTGGGCCATATGCCAACACTGCCTGTTTTTTTTTTGGAGTACTGTTATTTGACATCTCTGATCACTCCTCTTTATTGTTATTTATCCTTCCTCAGACCTGTATGTGTCTGTGAGTTCAGGCAATGATGATATTTTGCTTTCTTCCAGCTCCTAATATAATATATCCTAATAGGACAGCCCCAAATGACTTCTTTGGGAACACCATACTAGAAACATAACCAGTTCGTTATTTACAATGTACTTCCCTACTTACAGTGAGATTTAGATATTTGTTAGACAGTTTTATGTCTGTTTCATATAAACAATATTGATTCTGCGTTGCTGTAGATGAGCTAGTGTGTTGAAACATTTAAGAGAAAGCATTACAGAAGTCCATTAAAATCTCTTTCCACAGGAAAACCTAGAAATAATACAATAATCACTGGGACTACTGTCTTAAAAGAAGCATCTCACTTGCTTCATTATATAGGCCGAGAAGAAAAAAAAATGATTTCTCACTCTCTTTCGCATCCTTTACAAGCATCCTTTAAACAATTCCTCTAGGAAAAACAGGGTAAGAAAAGTGAGAGCAAACTGTATGCTGTATTTGAAAGGCTGTGAAAATACTACTGAACACAGCAATATTTTCTACTTTTGACTCTCAAGTGGAACAAAATCTGGCATCAAAAGATACAATATGATAGATAAATGGATAAGGATTTACCTGAGATTTTAAAGATACAATGGTGTCTTCAAGTTCCTGTCTCAAAGATGCTGGCATCAGACTTTTGAGTGTGTTTTCATATTCTTGTCGTATATGGGTCACCTGTAAGAGAACAGAAAAATACATAAAGAGAGGGCTACTTTTGGAAGTTAGAGAATAACTTTTTTGCTTCTTTTGCCCTATTTGGAGTTCAAAAACTCAGAATTGTTAGATCAAGAGAAAGGTAAAAAGAGAGAAGAAAGATCAGCAAAGACCTGTAAAGAGCAAAAGAGGAATAAAAGAGGAAGAAAGGAAAAAGAAAACATGAAAAGGAAATAGTCATGAAAAGGAAATGCTAAGGCATTTACCGGGACGTGGTCAGAAGAAGGAATACTACTAGCTTTCCTAAACCTATCTCAATAGAGCACCTAAGCAGACAAACCGCAGATCATTAGTCAGCAGGTGCCTAGCTCACAGAAGTTTCCTTTTTGTCTTTGGTGGGATCTTAATCAGGTCAGTGAGTGATGTTTGCCCCTTACTTCATTAGACAAGGTGACTTACTGTTTCCCGAGAGTTTTTACGAATTTTCTCAACCTCAGGAATCTTTTAAGACTTTTTTTTTGTTTACTGTGCATCTATTTTTCATTGCACTTTGCGTCTTCCTGAATTTCATTCTTAGGTGATCGAGGGATACGGACAAAAGGTTTCATGGCCTGCCAGTACCGGCGCAAGTATTTAAAAACCTGCTTTAAAGTTATTATACACAAAAGCTGCAAATTGTTCTTTGCCCCTTTTCACAGATCATGGTTCAATCATGCTTCATGAACTCAGGCAAACCAGTTTATCTAGTAGCTTTACAGCTTATTGCAGATAACTGGGTAAAGATACCTGACCAGTAAGAAGACTCTGCCTATTTCCTCACATAAAATAGTAATATTATCATTTGTACAATTAACTCTCTTCCCATAAGGTGAATATTTTTGTATTCTAAAGTGAACTATCACGTGGAGTAGCACGTGTTAGACATTTCCAAGTAATCAATACACAAAAATGTCAGCTTGTTTTATTGTCAGCTTGTTTTATTGTACAGCTGGGAGACCTCAACCAGTAGGTTCCAGCATCTTCGACACGTTATGAGATGAGATGCTCACATAAAATTCACTACGACTACGACTAAAGAAGTCTAGTCTATAGACTATAGACTAGGAATAGACTAGAGCATAGTTTATAGACTATTCTAGCCTATAACCTTATCCAACAGATATTGAATAAACAGTACAAAGTGGCGTTAGGAGAGGACAGCTCAGTTGGAAGGATCGTGCTTTGGTACTCCCCGCTGTGACTGTACTTGCTGAACCTTGGTGCACGAGTCCCGAGAGCCTTGCTCAGCTTTGCCCGCTGCATCTCGCAGGACTACTTGCACGCTTTATTACTTTGCTGAACCAGGGCCACATCTGTACCTACCTTCCAATAGGATTAACTGCTTAATTTAAATTAACCAAGCACTTAGGTGTTTTTCTGGATTAGCGGCTGAATATGTAAATAAAGGATGAAAGGGATCCAGTATCAGATTAATTTATGAAGTATCTTTAAACTTTCAAATTGATTCTTTTTTCCAATGCATCTACACACCAATGCCATTTTGTGCCGATTCTAGTTACAAAATTTCTTAGATCTGCCACTGTGACCACAAATCAAAACCTCAGTCTCACATGTGAAGAAGCCGTAAGACCTAAGTTCCAGCTCCCAGCCTGCTTACACACGTGCTTACACACGTGACGACCGAGCCCAAAGTCCACCCAACGATGTGCCAGTTACCATCCTTTGGAAGAAGCAGGGCATGCCAAGCTATGCATTATGCGCAGTACAATTATCGATGTAAGAGGAATAAAACAATCTGATGAAAACTTTGTCTATGAGTCATTCCAACGTGCGGAAGAAATCTCCAAATCTCTATGCAAATAGGCAATTAGAGGCTTTCCTTGTGAACTGCAAGTGATGCTACTATGCAAATACGAAGAAATAACAGGAAAGAAACCACTGTAAGACAGGAAACCTTGTTTGAACTCAGCTTGTATATAAGCCAGTGATCAAAATTTATGCTTTTTAAAGTTACTCCAATAAACTTATTCTACTCTTTCTATAAAGGCTTACAAAGTTCTGAATAGGTGCTTTGCCAGCATAAATACTTTCTGAGCCAACTGCTCATTTGGGTGGAGACCTTGATACAGCAGAAACATGTATTTCAGTTAATTCACATTTCTTATATTTGTTCTTGGTGAGAAAGGAGTAGAAACAGGCAGCTAGAACCGCAAAATGCTTTTATTTCCTCACGGTGAGCGATGAAGGTGTATTTCACACGTCCGAGGGTCTGGATGGCTATGCTGGTTATAAATCTATCCCCACCGCCAGCGACGTTCAGCGGAGGCTTCAGGCGTGGGATGGCTCGGGGAGCTCTGTGGGTGCTGGGCTGGAACCACCAGTGCAGCCTGGCCTCTCTGTGTGCCACAGCTGAAGCCATGGGCACAGCGCTGCCACTTCCCCCGAGTTTTGGGAGTCCCTGAACACTTGGGTTTGTTCCCCGTCCCTAACTGCACTTAACTCAGGACAGACTCCCTTTCACTGCATACAGGCTTAGTTCACGGACCCAGTCCCATCCACCACGAACCACCTTTGCTGCACAGCTTTGCGGTGGGTTTGCAGAAGCCCCCAGACAGACAAATGTCATGTTAATTATTCAGATTGTCTATAGGCCACGTTCGCTCAAGGTTCAAGGCTACGTTCAATCCAACATTTCCCACAACCTTGCTACTACACTGGGGTGACCCAAGCAGCAAAGACAGCCCAGCTTTCAAGCACTTAAGCTTCCCATTTACAGGCAATGGGGACGCAGGGAGCTGAGCCCAGTGTAACTCACTACACCACGACCCAGGGACCTGGGACTCACACCAGCTTCCTCGGGAGCCAGGCCCGCAGCAGGGATCCCTTCCTGTAATTTTTCCTAGAGGAAAGTCAAGAAGATTTCATTCTAAATAGACGCAACAACAATTTGAATACAGCTCTGTGAGTGGAACAATAATTATCTCATTGAGCGCGGTCAGCTTTCAACGAGGTTGTTGTTTTTAATAGATTAATCTGTGAGTGTCCTCCAAAGACGTCGCTTTCCCAGTGCTCTTTAAGGCTTGCTGTTAGCTCTGCAAGGCACCAAGGGGATTGTTCCTTTTTGATGAAGGTGTTTCTTGGAAAGTCAGGAAGAAATACTGAGCTTTAATATACAGATATGTATGACTGGGTCAGCTGAAAAAGGAGAAGGAAAACGAGAAGCAAGCCCTGGTAGCAGAAGTATTGCTTGGGGCTGGTCTCTTATCGGGTTCGGAGAGAAGACACACTTCTTGCAGTGCAAACTGTTCTTTGGCGTACAATTGCAATTTGCTTGTTCGCTAAGACAAAGTATGTTACTTTCAACTGTGCTCACTAATAATTGCATCACAATGAGATGAAAATAAGATCCCAGCTGTTTCCTGTCATAATATGGTAAACAACATGCTGATATTTTTGGCTGAGGTTACTATCAAGGTTTATGGACCAAGAGATTAAAATAGCACATGGCAAAAATCTGAATCACTTCTTAGAACTGACACATAACACACAGTGGGCTAACATACGCTAATTTTAACTGGGGAAGGTTTTTTATTTTTTAACCTTTATTTTTGGCCAATGAAAGCTACGTCTGCAGGGATTGTGTGTGTGGATGTGCGCCTTAAAGGCTTATTTGTTCTTTTATAGCCTCAAGCCGCCGCCCTAGGATCCACAAATACCGTGTCTCCTCTTGTGCTCGAGAGATGTTTAAAACTGCAATTCTTCAGCCCTCAGGAGGGCTTTAGTCTTCTGGATGAGGATAGCACTATTTCATTTACTGTTGTGTTCGTTTTCCTTCAGTCCTGAGAAAGCCTTTTTAAAATTCATTTTGGTGAGATAATTTAATCCAAGAACCCCCAGGAAGGTTTTATAGCTTTTAATATTAAGCTGCCACACTGCTCTTTGTTTATGCAGGTTGGTGGCTAGCATATGAGGTTTAAAGTTTTACCATCAATCATCTTTGGTGTCAGTAAAACAACCGAAAGCTGAAGTTGCACACAGAGATAACCTATGGTTAGTCACAAGAAATTAGAATGAATAGGAGAGAAATCTTCACACAATTATACAAAGTGATACAAAAAGCAGGGAAGTTATAACTGCACAGACTACAATGAGATCTTGTCATAGCTGGTCACTGACCATTCTCAAAAGAGATGAAGTTGGAGCCAGTGCTCCGCAGAGAAATACAGCCCTGAGCTTCCAAGCAAGGCCTGGCCCACAAGCTTTTCAGTAGAATAAGACAAATTTCAGTTTTAAGGCTTCTCTCCTGTGCTTTGCTCTACAGCCACAACCACACCGTGTCAGATTTAGGCTGCTCTCAGCCAGCCCTCCTTTTCTTTCTTTCTTTTGAGAGGTCTGTGGTGCCGACTTTACCATCCGGAGCACACCGGCCCTGGGGACTCCAGGTAGCACAACGTCCCCTGCTCCAACGGTTAAAAACCAAACCCAATGCAATCTTCTCCAGATCTCCCAACTGTAAATTACTTGATTTGAACCAGAGGAACATAAGGGAAATGCAAATGAAACACTGAAGTGAATGTTGCCAAAGCAAAGGAAGGTACCACAAAGGAGTTGCTGAAGTTCTTATTGAAAGAAAAAAAAAAAAAAAAAAAAAAAAAAAGAAGTCTTGTCTTGAAGGGCATGAAGTCAACATTTTGTTTATGTCAGATAAGAATCGAAAGGCAGCTCACTTAACTCGGGTTTTGTGGTTTTTTAGTATCTTAATTTCTGCCTGCTTGTAATATTTGTGAAGGAGGATAATCCCATGTGTGCCAGGAAATACTAGGACAGTGACCAAAAGGTATAATTAGGATCAGGTAATTATTATCAAATTTTCTCCACATTTCAGGGGAGTAAGATGAGATAAGTTATTTCCTGTCTCTCTCAAATTCTTTCCTGCGTTATTTGAACAATGACGTGTGGCGTAAAATGATGTTATAATGATGTTCAAAACAGAAATCTCTTTAAAAGGTTTGTGCATCTGTTCTGCAGTACAAACCTCTGCAGAAGACATGAAAGATGTGTTGTAATAAATCTGAAGACAAGTTAGGGTACCAAAAAGGGAAAAATAACTCCTTCAGCCTTAGGCAAGCCATTTAATCTCTGACTAAAGTCTCATCCTAAATGAGGATAATAATAATATTGCACAGGTCAACTTCATTCAGGTGATGTGAGGATGGCTGAAGTAATTTTCAGAAAGCAGTCTGAAAAGGGCAAGTGAAGGACAAATTACTACGATGCCATCCCAATTAAACAAACAAAACAAAACAAAAATGCACACACAACCCCTCCTCCCAAATAAAACCCCAACCAACCAACCACCACCATCAACAGAAAAGAACATCAAAGTAATGATTAACTGCAGCTTGTTTCTGTTCTCCCTGATTGCGGCGCCTCCTCTGCTTCTCGGCACTCCTAGACCCTACGTGAATTCAGCTCTGCTCCCCCCAGACTGCGGAGAACTGTATGGGCGCCTTCCTCCATCGGCCCACCTGGGGAAAGCTGGGCCATCTCTGCAACCAAGGAACAAAACATACCCAAACCTCTAGCTTCTTTCCTTAAGGTTCTGTTCTCTCACTGTTCTGCTGTAGAAGAATAATTACGGCTTGAAATCTTCTCAAACGATTTTTGTTAATGAAGAATCGAGTGATGTATTAATTTTTTTTTCAATGGAGAACAAGGCCACTTCAGTTGTCATTTCACAACACAGGCAAACACAAATATCCGCTGCTTTTCGGTCCTCATCCTCTCTCATTTCAGTCAGTGGGAGCTCCTATTCTTACTGTGAAATGTATGTTGAAATATGGTTCTTACGGATTTAAAGAAATATTATGCAATTTGATACAACGGTTCTCAAGTTCTTACGGAAAGTAATGAACACCATAAATTGCATGAAAGCGGTGTGGCTGAGAACAGGAACTAAGCAAGATCAGCTGAGCAAGTTATTTTGTCGAGTGTGCACCATGTTGTTCTCCACGGAGAAAATACTGCTGGAGAACCTCGTCTGTTCTGACAGTTTCAATAAAACATAAATTGGTGGCATAGCTGTCCCCTTTGTTTTTCTGTCTGTAGCTAGTAAACCATTTGAGCGTCCAAAATATTCTTGCCTTGGTGTTTCACTAACCCGCAGGGACCGCTTATGCCAAGCTGCTCGCTGCACACTGAGCTTTCTGCTCGGTTCGTTTCTTCTAACCTGCGTTCAAGGGGCCTTATTACTTCAGGGGTTTGTCCTTTGATATCTTTCTGTTCTTAACCAAGATCTCCCACCTGGAAAATCCTGTTTGCAGTTAGGCATCGCGAGCCTATATAATTCATAACTGCAAAGGAAGGGAAGTCAGGCAAAACTTTTAAAAAAATGCAGTGGGCTGCATATGGCAAGAACAGCATTCTTGGGATTACACGAGTTGGAGAGGAATAAAAGCTTTCACTGTCAACACCATGGAACAACCAGGAATGTTGTGGCTAGAAAATTCACGCTGTTCTCTCAACCTCCCCCTCTGAAGGGCTCCTCTATTGTTCCAGTTGGGATTTGGAGGATCCCTGACTTCTTCTCCCCCCCCTTCGAGATGACTCATTGCAGATGCCATCCCTGTCCCTGAGCGGTATTTCCTTCGGCTCTTGTCAGTGCCATCCTTTCATCAGCCGGAGAGGTCATAACTGCGCAACAAGTGGTCCTCCTCGTGTAAGAGCAGGAATCGAAACCAGCCCGGGAACCGACCAGCACCGTGGGGCTAAATCTGAAGACACATGGTACTCATTTATGGCTCTGTCAATGGCAGAGATTTTTTAATAGGCTATCAAGATAATTAAGTCTGAAATAAAGCTATAAGCATCTTTGACACTACCATGGGAATGTATTTCTGCATTTCAGCTTTACATTCCAGCATGTGTTACCTTCTACATAATCCTTTCCATCCCGGGGTGGTTCAGCAAGTCAAGGTTTTGGTATCTGATAGGAGAGGTGCTGAGTGCTCACTAATGACGGCAAGAGCTGACACAGCTCAGCAGCATGCGGGATTAAGCTCAGTATTTTCACACTGTCTGTGTGAACACGCACATCTTTGTAGATAAGCTACTTTTACTATCACCATTTCCCCTCTTTCAAGAAGGAAAATTTAACCAGCATCTCAACTGGGAAGCAAGCTGCCAGATTTAGGAAGCATCACAGCTGGTAAGAGTCTATGAACTTTGAGCACAGGTGAGCGGGGTAGCGCAGGAGAGACCTGCAGCTGCACCTCCCCGACGTACTTCTCAAAGATGGCATTTGGTGCTGATCAAACTGCAAACAACACAATACTTTAAAATTCAGATGATGTTAAAGATTGGCATTAGGCTGGCCTTTCTTCAGTCCTTTTCAGTTCCATCCAAGCACCTTGTCACCTGGAAAAAGTAAACGGGGTAATTCACTAACTGACCAGGCATTACCAAGACCCTGCCCTGGAGATGCGAGGTCTGTGTTCTTTCCTGCTGTCATCCAGCTGGCTCCTCCATGCAGTGCCACTTCTCCTCTTTTAGTTCCCTGCACTGAATGCCACCATCACTGTCCTTTGTAGTTGTACTTAAACCTATCCCAGGCACACTTCTGATGGAACAAAATTCCTTTAATTGATAATGCGCAAGCAAACCCCAGATGCTCTAGAACGATGTGCTGCTCTTATATAAGTAAGCTTTCTTTCTCATTCACTCCTATTTAAGACGAAGAGCTAGAAAACTGTCAAGTTAAAATACTCTCTAATTCCTGCGTGCTGGCATATGCTTCTACTCTTCTTTGGTGAAAATATTTTTTCTCCTTTCAACTGTTTGTTCTCTACTTTCTGTGTTACTCTCTTTCTCCAGCTGGCCACTTCATTCCAATAATTCATTCAGCCCTATGAAGTAGGCATACATTTGTGTTTTTTCCAGTTGTGTCTGATTACCAAAGCTAACATTTGATCACCGACTTCCACACATGCATTATCATCATCATCTACCTCTTTTCCCTTTGACAGTCTCACAGTTGGTGAGAGCCTTCTCTCCCGCAGTTCCTGCCATATGGAGCTCCCGGTAACTTTCAACTCTATTGATTTCCAGTTCCTTTCAAATCCCACCTGAAAATTTGTTTTTCTGTGCTTGAATCCGAGCTGCTTCTTCCTTCTGCTATTTTGAAACTTTATGCTGTACAGTATGCCATATTCTGCTCAATTCTGCTTCCCTTTCATAGTAGGCTGTTACAGAAAATGCTATACAAGCTGCAAAATATGGCAAATGCAAAGTTCTGATTTATTGTAACAACCTCAGTCTTAATTAAAGATTGGAGGGGCACTATTGCATCAAAGTGATTAATGAATATATCAGCAGAATTGCATGTATGGTAGGCATGAACTGAGATAGAAGTCGTAGAATCAGGCTCCAAATAATGACAGTACTGATTTTATGGTACCATAGTCAGCATTGCCATGCACCTACAGCTGCACCTATATCCATGAAAGGTCCTTCATGAAATATAACCAGGGTCAGCGTCATTCTTCCTGAACAGCCTCCATCAGGAAGTGCCAAATAAGAAAGAAAATGTAAGAAATAGATGTCTTCGTCTGCATATGCCAAACAGACTGACCAGCTGCTCTCACTTATTTCAGATTCTTTGCTGCTTGTATGCGGCCCTCCAACAACTTCTTTTCAATGAAAATATTTTAAACTTTAAATTTGCCCACTGAATGTAGTCAGAAAAGAAATCTGCTGTCTGCAGACATCAAATCAGCAGATCTTCAGGTGCCAGCCCGCGGGGAGCTACGCCATTCGGGCTGCTCTTACATTTTTCACAAAACGTATACATTTCTTGAAATGCTTCATGAAAGGAAAAGGGCTGAAGTATGCAGTACCCTCCTGTTCGGGGTGCTGGCAGATCAACAGATGAAACAGAAAGGAGAGGAACAAATGGGCACGGAGGGATGGACATGGAAGGGGGACACCCTCCCTCAGCACGCAGCGCTCTCCAAACGCAGCCTCCCCGGTACGTGCTGGTCGCATGCAGAAACCTCAGGAGCTGCTTGAACGTGACACTATTCGGTGTCGATCTTCTTGCGAGTCGCAGTAGAAACTTCTTTTGGATTCTCACCTTCCTCCCCACTGCAGCACAGCCCGCCGAGCCCCGATGCCAGCGCAGGCTGCCCGAGGGGTTAACTGGCAGCTGCTCTGCAGCCAGCGCCAGGGCTCCTCGCTGCGAATCGCTTCTGTGGTTAAGATCGTTCAGATCTACACTGAGCTTCCCATTTCTGTGGGAGCACAAACGGGTCTCTGGGGGAAAATTCTGGAAGGATGTCAACGCCGTGGGTTGAAGCAACCAGAGCAAATGGCAGAATTTCATCACCACCTCCAGTGCATGCTTACTGTTTGTTTCTCAGTTTCCAAAGGGCCCAGCAGTGCTTCACGACAAATACTGTCTGAATCCTCTTCACCTGCAGATTGGCCACAAAGCAATGCTTTTGTTTTAAATGCCCAACCTGGGACCACAGAATCATTTAGATAGGCAAGGACCTTTAAGATCATCAAGTCCAACCATCCGCCTTAACTACAGCTTATGAACCTGGTTTTAGATGACTCCAGCGTGTTCTGAGAAAGACAACTCTTTGAGAAAGTCTGGAGATCCAAGGATCGAGTTTTAATCACCAGGATTTGAGGCACGGGCCCTGGCAGCACAGTTTGATAACTTTTGCAGTTATATGAGGCACCTGAGCTGGAAGTCCTCGTGCGCCAGGGACGAGGCTGGTTTGGAAGCAGACTTCCTGCTGTGGCTCACCATGGCCAGATGGAGGAAATTCCACTCCTTCCATGTCATTTCTCCAGCACATACATAAAGCTTTGGCAAAGTCGTGGGAGCAGCCGTGGAACTGTAAAGGCAGGCCAGGACAACGGAAGTGAGGGCAAAGATTTTCTGTGAATTTTCTGTGCATTTCGAACTCTACGGTATCTTTGAAATAAAAAAAAATAAGGAAAGATGGACAAAAAGCCCTCAAGAGAAGGGACAATATTACTCAAGTCTTCCAGCCTTTGTTGTATTAAGGATTATTTGGGGCGCATACCCTGGACACAGGCTTATCTTGCTCATCTCTGTCTTGCTGTTTCTTTTCCCATAGCTCCCGAAATCTGCAGACAGTAGCACCATTCCTATCAAGGATAAGGTGTGGCAAACGTTAGAAGTTCCCTGTGCTACACAGCAGCTAAAATTTCAGAATGATGCATCACAGCATTCATCTGAGAACAAATGTATTTAGTTGGCATGGAAACAGTAAGTTAGGCTGAATGTGGTAAATATCCAGCAGTCATAAAATATTGAGCAAGTCAGAATAATAAACATTAAAAATGAAAACTGGCTGAATGCTTTTGAATCATAGCTCTTTTACAATTATCACTCCTGTTGTCATTTGAACACAAGTGAAATCCACTTAACAAACTAAGTGTTCCATTTTACTCCAAATACTTCTACAGCATCCTTACTCAGATAACTCCTTTCTCCCTTTTTAATAATCTATCTCAGAAAAAAAGAAATTAAAGGGCTGGAAACCTATATTGGCATTCCCCTACTTTTGTTAATAATATTCATGAATTGAACATAATTGATTTTCTGTCTTCAGAGAATCTCCCTCTTTAAGTCTGTAATTGTGACTTGGCAGTTAGGAGTAGTATTCCCATGGTTTGAATACCTATCGTGATGTTACCTTGATTGTTCATGAATATGACAAACTTTTTTTTTTTCCCCGTATCATCCCCTTATTAGAAATTTTGTTTCATACCCAACCCAGACCTACAGTTAAAAATATTAGACTGAGGAATGAAAAGAACAGACATGCTCTTTCTGGAGAAAATCTTGCATCCTTTCATGCAATTATCTAAAGAAAGATTATTGGAGTTTCCTACTATTCTGAGTTGTGTTGATTATCCTTACCAAAAGGAAATTGAAACTAAATGAGGTATTTTAAAGAAATCTGGGTAATAAAGCAAGAACAAGATCACTACCATGATTTTTTATACAGGCCCCAATTCAGCAAAATTCTTTGCATATGCCTAAACTCCCCTACTCATTGAGGCACATGCTTAACCTCTTACTGATGCGTCATATTTAATTACACATACACAGGATGTGAAATCTGCTGTATGAACAATTTGGATTTTTTAACTATGACTGACAACCGCATCGAGCTGTATAATTCACGGAAGAGAAACATTTTCAACAGGACGAAAGGCATTTCTGTCAGATCCCTTGTCTTGCATTAGATCCGCACATGTATCAGAGACAACCACGCAATACACTACAAGAACTGTACAAGTATGGTACAGGAACATGATCTAAATGGGATCAGTTTCCATATTTTATATATTACTGAGATATAAGAAACTTCATCATTGCTTTGCAAAGAAAATGGTTAGCTGCACCCAAATTTCCTAGGAACCTTCTTAGACTGCTTTAACTGTCTTGGGACTATATACCAAGAAACTTATACATATAAAGCTAAATATTAAGGGTTAGTTACACTTTATTTACTGCCAGCTTGTCACTTGCCATGAATGCACTTACAAACATCTCAAGAGGTCAGACATCTTATTTTTGAAAATCATCCAGCATTTCAACATGAAGACAGATGATCTACCCAATTCTGAGACTCCAGTCTAGAAATAACAGTACTGACCAGGGGCACCATTGCCCTAGATAGCCATGCTTAGCAAAGACAGGAGATCCTCTACTGAAAGGATACAATGATTTAGGTTAGTCAAAGTGGGAATAAAAGGTAAAAGTATTAGAAACAGAACAATGAATGAAAACCACTTTTGACAAATGCACGTTCATTGGGATTGCAGCACGTCATTCACGTAACGTTGCCATCCTGCAGCATGACAATCTGTCCCACTGGTGAAATGACACAGACAGACCACGATTGCTTCTACTCACACCGTAAGAAGACTGAAAAAGTAAACAGGAATAAACACAGGCTCATACAGTAACATGAAGTACTGGAATGAAAAGGCTCCATAAATACAGAGCTGCAACACCACGCTCACCCCCAGACAGCTCACGGCTTGCCGTCAGAGTCCTCCTAACACGCTTCTCCCCTGCTATTTACGGGACAGTTTATGTCAGTGGGTTGACTCTGCCTCTCCGGATAATTATCATATGGAAAGGTTAACTCCGTGCAATCACCAGAGGGTTACTGGCACAAAGAGCTAAGCTCTGTGGGTCTGTCAGTCCCTCCTGGAGCCTGAAGAGTTATAAGGACACTGCGCTGAGAAGAGGCAAACATGGAGCACTGAGATACCACCCAACAAGCCATAACGAGAAACAGCTTTTTATTTTTAATTAAAAGCACAACAAAATGTTTTTTCATGTCTCATTCATTTGTTTGTTGTTGTTATAGAATCAAAACACAAGATTTTTCCTTTTAATGAAAAACAGAAGCTGTTTAACCCTCTCTCCTCCTTATTTACAGACATGTAAAAGCTCAGAAAAGTGGCCTTTGTAACAGTGCCAGTGCAAATTTTGATGTTTTATGCAATCCTGACACAGGGAATATTTTGTAAAAGCAAGAGAGCAAGTTGTAAGTTACTGCCTTAAATATTTCAGCTCCCTTCTCAGCTGAGGAGTCATCAGCTGCTGTTAAGGCTTGAACATGCTCACAGGTAGCCTGTCCACCCCATAATGATGGGGAATACACCAGAGCTGTCACTTTTGCCTTTTCTTCTGGATAGAAAAGCCTAACTATGGGATTAACCAGTCACAGAGGAGACACGCTAACAACTTTCAGGATAGGTGCCTGCCTAAAAACCCAAAGGCACCTAAGCAAGAACTGTCTCAACAGACGGAGCCTGTTCAGGAAGTCTCAGTGCGGGAGTGGCAGGGACAGCACTGCGGAGGAACTCGGATGGGAACATTGCCATAAATCCCCCAACATGGTACCGCTCGCACAGCTCTGAGCTGGGTGGTGCAGCTGTGTCCTTTACATAACATTTCTGATCCATTTATACTGAGAACTGTTCCCTCTCAGCAGAGCTGGTCCTTTAAATCCACACGGGCAGGAAATTCCTGCAGGTGGATTTGGACATGGAGATCTCCTAAGAGAAGACCTCAGAGGCAGAAAGGATTTTTACCTTTTACCTCGGTATTTCATCAGTCATTTTTTATTTCTCCTCCTAGATACCCTCTCAGAAAGGGTCAGAAAAGATGCCAAACAGCAATAGCAGAGATTAAAGAAAAAAATAACAAAAACAAGGCATTTTGTAGAGTGCCGTCACTGTCACAGCATTCAGGCCAATGTTGTTTCCCTGAAGGGAAAACCATGCACCAAAAAGCTAACTTCCCTTATTTTCTGGGAGACTGAAGCTGAAATGCAAAGCTCATAGGCCGGCCACCGATTACACTGAACTCCCCATTGCAGCTAGGGGTGAACGTGGCCCAGCATCTACGCTTGTGAGGCAGAAGGGGAGAGAGAAGCAAAGCTAATCACTGGTTTTCCTAAGCACAAATACCTGAGGGTAAACATGGGGGGCGAACGAGGGCTCCTATCCGCAAGCAGGATAATGACAACTGGGGGGAAATATTTGCAATTCCTCATTATTACTTTTGCCGCCACCCCAAGTTACTCCGCAGTTATGGATACCGTTTGTTCAGCACCAAATGAAGTTATGAAATGCTGCAAAACCTCATTTCTATTGGAGATCTGTAAATCTGCATGCGATTCAGATATCCACAACCTCGACATTTTCCTGAATGCATCAATTTAATCCAGTTTACAGGCAGATCTTTGACTTTCTGTTTCAATACCGCTCTGTAAATTACATGCACTCTTTTGCTTGAAGCACACTAAATCTCTGATTTCACTGAAAGCGTCCACATTAATTTTAGCAGTGTTAATCATATGGAAGTGTTTACAGACAACATGCTAGGACAATGAATGCATAAGATCAGCAATAAAGATTATTTTTTATCTCAGTTATTGTCCAATTATAATTCTCTTAATACAAGCCATTAACAAACAGGTAGTCCCAGGAACCTATGGTAAAACAGTGTAGTCACTGCAACATAAACGCATCATTTAACAGCTGGAATAGTTGAAATACCAGCTTGAAACAGAGAGCAAGAGATAAGTATTTGCCCGTAGGGCTCAGACGGTTTAATTCTCTTTTATTAACAAAAACAGAAAAGAAAGCTAGCTGAAAATTTTGCAGGAAAAGATGTGCTTTTTGCTTTGAAGCAAGGTAGTATTTTTAACCATCAAACCCCCTTGCCCAAGGGGAGAGGACGGGGGAGAGCAGCCCTACCTGCATGTTGGCCTGCAGCTCCTTGTGTTGCAGCTTCTTCTCCGCAGCGCGCGCCTGGCTGCGGTAACTTTCCGCTTCGTCCTGCAAGGCCTGAAACAACACCAAGGGGTGCAAAGCACACGTGAGAACCACGGGACGACACAAAATCTCACAGGCAACGCGGCGCAATGACCAGTTGCAGGACGTTTGTCAGATTTTGGTTAGTGTCTCGTTTGTGCAACCTGTGCTTCCCAAGAAGGCTTTTGCAGTGTACAAATAACTCTTCCTCAAAGGCAGACCAAGAGCCCTCTGGAAATCTCTGTCTGGAATTTCAGTGAAATCTCCTTCTGTGCTACTGCAGTGGGAAACTCGCTGAGCCGAGGGGCTCCCCTCCTGCCCTGCAGTGCAGTTGAGCGTGTGAGCAACAAACGCAGCATAAATGGCAATAAATAAAGGGAATATTATGATCGTGTCACTTTACCACAACCATCCAGTCTTTCTTTAGTTCAGAAATAATCACTTCTAAACCAAGCTCGTAAAATACATTGACAAATTTATTTTGTCATTATTGTTCTTCTTATATATTTATTTTTATTATGGTAGCCCCTGAGCGCCTTGATCTTTTTGTTATGTGCTTCACAAAAGAAAAGTCGTGCCCCAAGGAACTGATAGTCTGTGTTATTTCTAACAGATACACACCAAACAAACAATACAAAGTTTCAAAGATTTTTTTTTAAAGTTTCCTAGCCATTGTTGGATGTTTGAATACACACTCAGCGTTTACTTACACACTTACTAAAAGCTTAGTTATGTTGTCAGCCTGAATAAAGGCATTGTTAACTGCAAGTGCTGACTTGAAGCAAAGTGCACAATGTGGATGTTAGATTGACATCAGCACAGAGGCGGCTGTGGCAGCAGAAAGGGAATATTTTGAGCTATCTTTTGTATGCCAGGAAATCAGGGCACAGCTACCCATCGGCTGAAAAGCGTGGAGCAGGGTGAGGACCGGCTCTGAGCGGGGACCTGCCCTGGGGATACGCTACCAGATCCACTGAGGTGCCTCCGGGGTGGCTGTTTTAAAAGCTGAGCTGCTCGGAGAGCTTGTGCGGGGTGTGCTGCAAAGGAGGGACCAAGAGTCCCTGGAGTCCTGGTGCCTCTTGCAGGACACGCGGCGGGGTTCTTGTTCTCATGCTTCCTTTTCTCGTTCTCGTTCGCTTCCTCAAAGCAGAATGCCCGTTCGTAAATCAGGATCATTAAAAGTACACCAGTACAAAGATTTAACAACAAAAAAAAACTTGCTCCTTCTACGGTACTGAAATACTGTGCTCTCAAATCATTTACGGGATAAAATTGCTATGGAGATAAGATAAGAGGACTACTTACGATAGATCTTGCACATTGTTTTGAAGTGATGCCAGGCATTAACTTTAAAGTCTTATAGCTATAAGACTATTACATGTTCGAATGCCAAAAAATTTAACCAGACCCAAGCATGAACTTCAAATCTGCCCTGGGACTTTAATGCTATCATCACTTCTGAGAAATGTTAAAATCCAGTCTTGAATATATGACTGATCTTCAACACACAACAAGTTCTGCAGTACCATTCATTTGCATTAATATAATTAAACGTGTGTGAATTGGAGGCTTTTATTTTGTACATTTAATATCGTAACTTAAAATACAAACAAGCCTACCTTGTTTTAAACCTTAAAATGATCAGGTTGTGCAATGTGGAAATGTAACACACAAACAGCAGGGCACCTGGTGTATTGGAAGGATCACTGAAGACCCCAGTAATTCGACAAAATCTTCCCGTAACGCCCAAGTGTCCAGGCACGACCAGTACAGGACGGCTCTGAGGAGCATTCACAGAGCACACCTGGATAAACTACAAAGTCAGATCCGCCTTCTGCTGCTTCCACGTGATCGGGCTATAAAATCCAAACAGCTTGGCACGGTGAAAAATAAAGATTCCCTCCTAGCACTCAGGAGCAAGTTTGAATCTAATACACAGCTGTGAGGATGACCAAGGCATAGCACATACACATACCCACTTCTGAGTGTATATGCATGCATTTGTCTCAGAGAGCAGGTATCTATCACAGTCCCTCACAAAAATCCACAAGTATGGATACAAAATGGATGGATTTTGAAGAGGTCCTGGTACAGACAGCAACCCTGTTGTGGCAAAGAACTGGTGTAGTGCTCTTTCATTCTTTAATTTCTCTATTTTTACTTTTCTATGGCAGACAAACATTGCAGAGCATAAATTGAGAGGTCCCTGTAAATCTGAGGGTTTGTGATGCATCTTGAAGTAATTTCATTTGGGAAATTCAGATGACACAGTCTTTGTAAAGCCCACCTACTCTAGGCAGTACTCGTCAGCATGGAGCATACATATTCCATTTCACTCAGAGAGCACTGTCTTAAGTACATTTTTTTTTTTTTTAAATTATTTAACTATTGCATACAAGTATAATAAACTATGAAGGCTTATAATTATCCATTCATCAATTGTTGAAGCCAATGTACTGTGTGAGTTTACAAACTTTCCCAATCACAACTGGCTGTTGGCGCCTTTTGTACTGGGACTACAGAAAAGGCTAAGGCCTCCAATCAATCACAGATGCTTTTAACTTTACCATTTTTTGACTACTGCTGGTGAACCTAAATGTGCTGCACACTGGCTCTCTTACCAGTCACTTTGTAGAAACCAGTTTTGTTTACAAAGGCTGCCCTAGGAGTAATTCAGAGTGTTCATTTGGATATTTCAGCTTTTGACTCTGCACCAGGACAACCTAGTAAAACCAAAAGATCAATACTTGATCAAAGCCATGTGAAAAAAAAACAAAAACAAAAACAAAGTAACATCAAAATCTCATGGTTGGTGCAGATTCCTGCATGTGATTATCTCTGAAAATAGTAATTAGAAGCAAGATTGTTGCCCATGATTTTAATTTTCTAGGAGGGATCAGGATGGCTGTCACGAGTAATGCACCCTTTTGAAGATCACATTGAAAAATGTCTCCATTGTCAAAAAGCTTAACACGCACTGGTCAGAGGCTGGATGCTGATAGGAATTTCTGAAGCCACCCAGCTCCACCACATCTTTTCTGTGTCTGACAGTTTTCACCACGTAGAAAGCTCTTAAAAACAGCAGATGACTTATCCCAGGTACACCAGAGAACATCTCCTTTGTAAAATTAAACAGTTTGGTTTGGTTTAGAAATGCAGTTTTTACTCCACAGCTTCAAAGTGTCAGGTTTTGCCCAAAGGATAACAGTGCTTATGGTTAATACCTACTGAGATGAAGAAAACACATAGAAAAAAGGAAAAAAAATGGCCAATTTTTGAGTGTCAGTTTTTTTTCCCCCTGAATGGAAAACAAAGCCTAACTTAGTAAGTTCAGTTTTTCCAGGTACAAAATTAATCCCCTTCTCTCATCTTTGCTAAGTTGGCTTACATCACTGCTATAAAGACAGTATTTTTTTTTCAGTTAAACCCGCTTTCAAATGCCATGTAAACATGTTTGCTGTTGAAAGTCTACACCATACCTGACCTTGGAAGTGCTTTGTGTTGGCCTGAGAACAAAGAAATGAAATGTTTTGCTTTCCAGCCCAGATATCCTACACTTTGAAAAGCACTTAAAAATGTAAATGAGATAATAAGCTCTACTGCAACAATGTGGGTGAATTACAGCTGTATAAAAGGAACATTCATTTGATTTATTTATAAAAATGGAAAGGATCCTAAAATAAATGTATAATGTAAATGTTTTGGTCACATATGACACTGGGAGACATGAGTGGGATGGAAGAGAAATGTAATGGTTTTGAGAGCATGCCATTGAAATATTGCTGTCATATTTTGGGACCTCGAGTGGAGCCGGTGGATGAGTCCAGTATTGTCACTGTGCTAGATGAGATGTTTGGTTACCGGCTGATCTGAAAGGAGAAATGAACAGCTGAGCTTCATTTCCAGCGAGGCACTGCTTTCCTATTATTCTATTGTGGCTTGATTATCATCAGCAAAATGGTTAATTAAATTTTATTTCAAACTCAACTTTGCTCATGGTAACTGAGGGCACTTGGGAGACAAGAGAGAGGCACATGTGGAATCAGTGCTGAGCTTGGCCTGTGCAGCTCGCAGAGATGATGATGCATGAGACCAGAGGAATTCAGCCTGGCTTCTGGGTGCCAGACTGAGGCTGCAAAGGATTTCTTAAAAACCAAACAAAGAAACAAACAAACAAACAAACCCCTAAACTTGTAAAGTGTATAGTTTTGACAGAGAGCCACAGAGAAATAAAAAGGTATGATGCCAGCATTATAAAAACCCTTTTCAAGGCAGGAATACATTTTTGGCATTCGTTACAGGGCTTAATCTAAATCAGCTAAAAGTGGGTAAGAGAAAGATTTCTACAAATCACATGAACAAGTATGAAATGTGAATATATGAAGGATTTAGTCCTTAACACGTGAAAACTGATTTGATTATCATTTAATCATAGGATATTTCAAAAGAGAAGTGCTGGGTTCACTGAAAAAAAATCAGTTCTGGAAGAATTCCATAAACAGAAATCATAATTACTTTGAATTGCTCAGTATTAATTGTTACTGTGGTGATGCCGTATTTATAAAAGGTGCAAGATTTCTTCTTCTTTGACCTAAAATAATGTCATATTTTTGGTGGGCTCCTGTGTGTAGACAGGGCATGATTCCTGCTCCCATCACACCAACGGCAGGACTGGGATCATGATGAACTTGGTAGATGTCTCTCTTTGGTACTGAAGGCTGAATAAATGAGATGTATTTACATGGAAAGGAAAATCTTCTAAAATGTTAAAAAAGAATATATTTTTATTTTGAACCTAAAAGTGTCTGCAGAAAAGTCACAGAGCGTCATGCTCAGATTATGCCAGGTAATGGCCCAGTCTTGTCTTGATATCCTCACATAAATCTTGTTGGCTCTAGCAGCACCTCTGCACACACAGATGTGCATCTGTATCAAGAAGACCTCAATATTTATGACCAGTGCAACCTTAATACTACTACTAAAGGTAGTAATAGTTAGCACTTTTCATCTTCAAAGAATTTTTCAAACATTACCAAATTAATATAATTAGTTAATGAAAGATGCAGTAATAAAAGCTACCATAATTACCTACTGTAGTTTTAATTATCTCCTTACTAATATGCACAGAAGAAGGCTTCCACTTTACATCCTCAAAACATGTGCCAACAATCATTTTGAATGCAGGCCCCTCTTTAAGTGTCTTCTAAATTCAAATTACATCCATTGATGTGTTTTCTCTCCCTGTTCATGAGAAGAAAACCTAGCTCTGGAAGCCTAAAGTAAATCCATGTGAATGTTAACAAGAATTAAGGCAAATTTTGTTTCAGAAATATATATGGAGATGCTTTACAATTATGTTATAGAAATGTCTGATCTCGAGTACCTTTATCTCTCCATGCAGCTGTAAGTATGAGCTGTCTGGGCAAAAACTTCTTTATACTAGGTGGTCTCACAATTTACAGTGTCAAACACAACCCGTATTTAAAGAAAGCAGGCCAAGTACCCCATCAGAATTAATCTTGGGTATTTATTTTCTAACTAACGTTCTATACTTACACATGTTTTCAAAGAAACCATTATTTCCTTTCAAGTATTTTATGGAGATCAGCAAACGTGTCTGGGTTTATTCCTACTCAAAACAGAGTGAAAAATGTTTATGAAGGTCACCAATGTAGTTCCACCAGTAAGAGCAAAAAAGTGTATTTTTAAGATGCAAAATACTGATGTTTGGGCCAAATTGTGAATGCATCATCACAGGTTTTTGTTTTTCAGTAGAGCTTTGTCCACTGACACTGCTCTCCTCGGACATGCTTGCTCTCTGTGCTGCATTCCAGCACATGACTGCCTGAAAACCTCTGTACTTAAGTTCTCCCTTGTTTTTGGTGGAAAGCAAAGGAAATCTTATGGTTTTAACCTAATACATATGTTTGCTGTTCACATATGGAAAAATTCCTTTCTGGTGGGAACTTTTTCGCTGTTGCTGCAACACACTATATATCCAAAAAGTCTCCTTTGATGTTGAACTATTGCTCCACTACTCATTATGCTACTGATTCAATATGAAAGGCAAAAATTCTGTGGCTTTTGTTAAAACAATAGCTTTGTTTTTGCAAACAAAGTTTTCCACAACCTATATGCAGGGGCCAACATTGCTGCAACAGAAAACTAAAATTTGTTATTTTATACCAAAAATAGTTCTGACATTTAAGAACTCAAGTTATTCTTTCATCCTATAGGTAACATTACAATTACTATTATGACTGGACAGAAAATTTATGCTTTATTGCTCCCCATGAATAGAAATTAAAACACCGTGTGCAATATGTAAAACTTCTTGAACACATTCCTTCCCGTGACCTTCTAGCCTTTTGCCATCAGTTCAACTTCATTACCTGGGTGAAGCTGTTAATAAGTGGGTATGGGTGAGGGAGGGAGAAGTCCTGCAAAGGCCGACTTGTCCCTGTCCTACACAATGACAGAACTACAGGTCTGGAAGTCTTCATGCCTAACGTATCAAGTCAGCTACTAGACACTATTTCATGAATAGCGATCATGAATTACAACATGGGATGAAAATGCAAATGTTAGCACCTTTTTAAAAGTGTCCCTAAAGCAGCTGGTTGCCCATTGTCTACTGTCACCATAAGGGGAAAAAAAAAAGGTTTCTTTGGCCAGGAATCAGATAAAAGGGGCAATTTCCAAAGGCACAGCTGCCCACTCCCACTTGAAATAACACAAACTCCCATACACTGAGATTTGGAAATCTGGCCCACTTTGCCGACATTGCAAAATGGGAATGGAGATCTTGCAAACTGAGCTCTCACTGTCAGCTTTGCCCATTTAAGCACACACATTAATCCTTACTGAGCTGGTCCCTTTTGCTTCTAAAATTTGCCAGTAGGAGATGCCGTTGTGAAGTACAAGAACTTCCTCCCTTCAGGGAGCGTGGGAAGAAAGAAAGGGGTTCAGGACAGAAGAGAATAATTTGGCTCGAGGGCCAAAATTAAGTCTCTCCAGTAGCAGTGAAAAAAATTGCAAGTAGGTCACTTAACTTACAAGAAGCATATATCCAAACATTTTACCAATGTGGTAGGGTCTAATGCTGCACACTATTTGAATTGTTCCTGATTTATAAGCAGGAGGTTGATTGACAGCATATTTTACACTTTGGCTTGAGTAGATCATTAGTACTAGTTCCTGAGCAGTCCCTTCAAGACTTCACACCAGACTTCATCTAGACCAGGGTCTTCTGGAGATTCCCAAAGTGCTGTTAGTTTTGTCAACATGCAGCCTCTTTCCTGCTCTGTTCCTTTAAGACACCATTGCGTTTTTTGGCATTTTCTCTACATACCTAGTTTAGATGATCAAAGTTTTTGGACCATTTTTTCTGCCGAGCCTTTAGCCACATACCCCTAAAACACACTGACGCCACCAGCGGAGCTACTCATGGGCTTACAACTAGGCAAGGGCCCAAGCATTTTGCCGAGTCCAGACTTGACCACATTGCACTATAAACTGAATTCATGTGAAATGCAAAGGGTGTCATGCACGGAGCAGTCCTACAAAGACAGCAATTCAAAGAAAAGAGCAGGATAAACTGTAACATTCGGCATTTAGTTGTGAGAGAGCCAAGGAAAGAAGCATTTTCACTTTGTTTTTAGTGGCACAGGTGACAGGACGGGGGGGAGGCGAGGTTGAAAGAGCAGCAATAAACTTGCTTTCATCTGGCTTTCTCAATGAACCACAAAACCCAACAAGCAGTTGCCATGTGCAGGCATTGTTTGGTCTATTACCGGAAAGCTTTCAGGTTGTCGCAGTGAGGTCAGTCTGAAACCCTGTCAGCTGGGGAGGTTTACTGTAAGATTTACCTGGAGCATCTTGTTTGGTTTTTCCTTTTCTGCCACCGACACTCGTCTCATGGCCAAGAGCACCTGCGTGCGCTCTGGCTGCCGCGAGTAGAGCGGCTGAACTTTTTCCCCCTTTCACTCTCAGAGGTGCAGACAGAAACACCGACAGTTTGCGCATACCAGATAAAACGCATCTTTTAAACCCAAAGATACCATGACATCTTAAGCACACACTTATGAAGGAAAAGTTCAAAACTCCATTTTAAACCACTTATGAGGGGATTTACCAAGATTCTGCCTAATGTTCAGCTGACGCATTGTCAAAAACATTTATCACAAACCTTTTGAAGTTTCCTAGCTCCCCCCTAGTTATTAAAAAGGGAACTGCAGAGTTTGTTATCAGCCTTGGAGCACACAGAAAATACCTCAGGTATTTTTTAAGTCAACCTCTCAGTCTGATTTTGAGACTATTATACGAAATAAAACATCCCCAATCAGGTTACCGCCTGACATGCCGAATGCCAACGTCAAACAGAGATACCTGCTACGCCTAACTGAGCCACGAGACGATCTTCATTTTCTAATTTGCTTTTATTAAAAACTTAGCAATCAAAGGAAACAGCGAGGAGTCTGCCACTCCGAGAGCAGGTTTCCTGTGAAGACCTGACACATCAGCTTCTACGTTTTCAGACTACTTCTTGAATTTTTGATGCTATGTTGTAAGAACATCTAAACTAGAGATGCTACACTAGTGAAGAATTGCTATTGTGCCTACAAATTAACAAGTCAAACATCTGGGTTTGCTGCTTGCTGTATTCCTACTAACAGCTCTGCAAAAACAAACACCGGGGGATCTAGCAGAGTTTCCTGAACATCTGACTCATGATAAAGCATATTTATCAATCGCTTGCTGAATAAGGCAATCTTCTCGCTGCCGGGGGCTTCATTCCCAACCCGGTTTATCACCAAACTGCCACTTTAAGTGAGTGTCCTGAAACTTTACACCTGGAGACCCGATCAGGGTTTCAGCAGCCCCCCGGTGCTCTACGAATGTCTCCTTGAAATGCATTCCTTGTCACAGATGCATGAAGAGCTGGTAATATAAACATTTCGAGCAAGCTTTACAGATCATCTTATTTTGCTACACTATTTTTTAAAAGTAAATATGAAAGGCTGAGATATTTCTAATCAACAGGCTAATCTGATTCCCAGTAACAACAGAAGAAAACTATTTATTTTGTGCAGTGAACTCGCAGGCTGCCCAATACTGCAGGAATTCTCCCCACTACAGAAAATAACACACATTCCCTTACACTCATGCACACACACACACACAAAAGAGAGCTCATAATGTCTTTATACCTTTCAAAGTAACCTTAATCAAACATATTAACTCACAAGGCAAACCACTGCTTTTTGAACTGAACAAGAGCTAGCTTGACTCACCAGCGCCTGCACATTCAATACATGTAAGATGTGAGAGGCAACAAAGTAATATCTTCTAAAATTATGTCTCTGAGCCAAAAATGGAATGATCTTTGACAGAGGAGGATGTGCACTTGGAAACTTAGAAATTCTTTCATTCAAAGTTTTGAAAAAAAAAAAAAAAGACCTCCAACCCAATTACATTTGCAACAAGACATGATAGTGCAATTGCTCCTATTTAAATGTACATGCAAAAACGGAGCATTTTTGAAGCTTGTTTTTTTCTAATCGTGTTGAGATGAAGCTCATTTACTTAAAAAGAAAAAATGAAAAAGAACATCCTCTGCAGCTGGTCAAACAGATTACGAAACTCTAATCTCACTAGCCTGAGGAAAACAAAAACTGTTTTTCAAGTATCTATTCTACAGAGCACTGACTTTATACTTTCTAAAAGATGCACTAACAGAAGTGATCAGAACATCCCAGAATGTTTCTGATCTAGTTTAGTCATATGACGTTATGGCAGAGATGCTTGCTGTCCTAATGCCAGTGATTTTAAGTATTTCGAAAATCCTTTACATTCATATTTTTTCAAAAAATTAGACATGGCTTAAGATCTATCCCAGCTTCTTTAGAAGTTTTTCCTCCCATTTTAGAGCTCCAGAATACTCATACAAAATATTTTAGATAGGGGGACTGACACGTGCACACATAGCGAAGAACAACGTAAGGCTCCCCACCCTATTTAAGTGTTGCTGGTACCTTTTTATTCAAAGCATTTTACTCTCTCTCCTACATAAACCCTTTACTGAGAGTACCCACCACTGTATTTCTTTAGCTCTAAAGTTTGGAGCTAAAGCCTAAGTCTTTTTTGCTGGAACCATCAATAAAAAAATTAAGAATTTGGGTAGCTTACATTTATTGGCCATGCTTCCCTTAAAAGCAATTGCCTAAAACAGATATTTGGTTTATATAAAAACGTGCAGAACGCATCCTGGATGGTACATATTGGAGGGATTTTGCCTGCAGATTCCAGCAGGGCTGTGTCCCCTCCGAGCTGGCTCTGGTCAGCTCAGACGGAAGGGACACCTGGGCAGAGAGCACTGCTGCACCCATCAGTGCAGGAGGCAACTGCTTGGCTGGTCGTACTGCAAGCCCCGGCACTTGAATTTTGATGCAAATAATTTCACCAACAGAGATCAAATTAGGCACAATTTATATATAGGTGAACTGGGATGAGAGCAGAAAAGGATTCACCAAAGGTATTTGTGCCCAAAATACATTTTTTTGTGGAATGGCGAGAGCACTCATCACACTCATGACGAGGCAGATCTGATTTCAGTGGAGTTTTGACTTCGTTTTTTTCTTGGTTAAGTCTTACTGACCCAGTTTTGAGCTGAATGATGGCTGTAAGATGGTGCTAATTCAATTAGCTGACCTTTTTGTAGTGGCAGAAAAGTCATGTGTGGAAGGGAGGGGACTTGGGTGACACCCAGCAGAAGTTTTTGTTACTTGTGACCCTAACCAGCATCCCCAGATATCCCACTGCCTTCCCTTCCAAGAAACTGCACAGGATCGTGACAAGGCAGTTAAAATACTCTCGATGGTTCAATCTCTCACCTCTCAATAAGAGAGTAAGTAGATTTAGGATCAGTGCCACTTACAGGCAGAAATGTGGCTTGCATTACATTGCTGATGGGCTGAAGATTGTACAGGCTACCTGGTGCCCTGGTGCCTGGTTGAAACGTGATTTACAAGGAAAACAAAGATGAAAGGATAAAGGATGAAAGGATCAAGAAAGCCCAAAGGCTTCTGTCAGAAGTGGTACCTTTCCACTTTACTCCCTTGCTCTCTACAGGTGTTTCTGGATTCTCCATCAGCCTTTATTCCTCACGTGGCCTAGAGCAGATTTGAATTCATTAAGACATTTTTTAATTCTAGGCAACTTTCATACTTTAAGCCCAAGCTCCTCTCGCTTTGTTGATACTATTAGGTGTTTTCCACATTAAAGATGAATTTCTGAAAAACACATCACTACAATACAAAAACAACACGACCAATAACTGGAGGTAGAGGAAAATGTGCCACTGCAGTGCCTGTACCTTCAACTCCATTTACGTCTAGTTCTCACCATCTCAGAATGACACACCAAACCCAGAAACCATAAATAAGGAACACTTTGCCTCACACCATCCTGGGCCCTATGGGCACAAGGGGCACAGCGACTGCCCAGACCCCCAGAACAGAAACCCAGCCAAGACTAAGTGAGACATCAGCTCTGGCTCAGCAGCAGCCTTAACCGCATCCTGCTGCAGAGTAGGAGAGTATATTGAGGAAATGCCCCTAAATCTTCAGCTTGTTCTTGTCATCTTTCCTGGGTGTCTGCTATCCGATATCATGTTCCAGAAAACCGAGCCCGATGGACTCTGGTTTGACCCAGTGCAGCCACTGCTATTTCCCACACATCTTTGTGGGTTATCTTCTAGAGGACTTTCAGGCCTCCGAGTGACAACTGTCCAACCCCATGCTACACTTCAGTCGTCATCCAAAATGCTCTGAACAAGGAAAATGTCCCAAACCAATGCTCTTCTGGTTTCAGAAATGCTTGGCGAGAGCATTTCTGTGCAGGTAGAAAAGGCTACAGGAGCTTGAATGGCCGAGCACCGCTCGATCAATGCTAAGTGAAGGACTGCCAAAGCTTCTTGGCATGCCTAAAAGGAAGGCAGGCTCTTTTAATTTTTCCTTTTTTTTTTTTTTATATGTAAGTAGTTCCAAATATTCTTATATAGATGACATTTTTAAAATGCAAAAGCATTAAAAATAACAGAAAACAGATCAAGTTCTGAAGCAGCAGCGGTTTCTCATTTGGGCAGTTACACACTAACGGCTCTCGTTAGACCTGCGCAGCACAAAGAGCTGAGCTTTCCAGCTCCTTCACGCACACTCAGAAAACTATCCCTCACCACAAATGAGACATAAACTGCACGAAAAACAATATACGATGAAGTATGAAGGAACTCTGAATTCCAATATTGTCAAAGCCGCATAAATCCTGATCCAGCTTTAGGATCAGATAAGCAAAAAGAAGCTTGTCCTCTGCAGAGGTTTCGCAAACGGCACGTTACGGACGGAGGAGGCACACCAGCCTTCACCCATCTGGGAAGGAGGCTGGCTTATTGGAGACAGGTGCCAGCAAATGAGTTTGTAGCAACGTCAAACTTGACTGGCAAATACACATTTTACGCTATGTAAGACGGAGAGGAGACCTAGTAGAGGACATTAGGAAGGCAGTATTTAACACCAGAGGAAGGTATGAGCATCAGCAGTGACAACTTGGACCTCGTTGTTTTCTTTGCCAATCGATCACTTCACATTTCCCTCTTTCTTGCTTTTCGGATTGACACAGATGGAAGCAGGTGGGATGCGTTATTCTGGTAGGAGTGAGAAGATGAAACATGAGGTGTGAGTCGCTCGTTGGAGCTTAGAGCAGGGCTGTGGTCAAAGGTGTTTACAGGTATGTGGACAATTAAAATCCACTGATATGATTCAAATTGTTTCCCTTCCCTTGGTAATTGCTGTTTTACCTTGCTGAGTTACAAGTGCAAAGCTGTAAAGAATACAAATAATACTCACATTAGGAACAACAACAAAAAAAAGAATTTAAATATACTCATACCCAGAAAAGCAATGCTTTTTCTGAAGGCAGATGGAGCCTATATGCATTTTAGATTTCTCCTTCAAGCCACCTGCAAAAGTCTGGCTTGGTCCAAGCCGTGCAGGTGTTCCTGCAGGTATCTCACATTTGGTAGCCCAAATTTTATTTATGCAGTCTCATTCTGACACTCCCAAGCTTCTCTGTAAGTAAACAAACTCACTTTTCATGTTCAGTTTTCTCTTGTTTGTACTTTCACCCTCTCTTACATAACAAGCTTGGAACAACAGCGGCACAGACAGCGCCCGGGGCTCCTGGCGTGCGTGCTGCGGGTAGGACAGTCGCCTGCGGGCACCATCCCTCCTTGACTAAGCACATCCTCTTCCCGGACCTCTTCCAGTTCAGCTTCTGCTGGTGGAAGGGTGGATGCTGGGTGAGAAGAGTCGCAGTGGCACCAGGAATAAGAGGGCCAACCTGGAACGTGGCAGAACACACAGGGGTACCCACGGCAGTCCCCGAGCTGTGACGAAGAAAATACAGAGGAAAATCTTGCAGTTCTTCAAGCTTTAACAACTTTTTGACAGTCCTAATACAAACAGATAATGTCACTTCTTAGTGAGATGAAAATGTTGCTCTCTTGAGACGGTGACTCTCAGGAGCCTGGGTGAATTCTGCACTAACTCTGCTGCCCGTTTGGCAGGAGGACAAATGCTGTCCTAAACTACGACGTATCTGCAAGAAGCCTTGGCACTGACATTGCCCAACTCATTGTTTCCCAGAAGGGACTGTTTTGTGTTGTCCTGCGCAAACTGGCCCTGTCAAGCCATTCATTTTTGATTCACAAATAACCTGAACACGAGCCCGCGATGCTTTCTTCCATCCCCACATAGCAGGCATTATTCCTTAGAGATCCTCTAAAGAGAGACCAAATCCCAGTGCAAAATTGTGCTATGACTTTATGGCAGATCCCAAAAAAAAGGGAGTTAAAGCTACACTGAATGTTTTGTCTTCCAAAGCTGACTCGGACAAGCTTGAAACCCAGATCTCATGCTGTGCTGGGCCAGGAAAATGGCATGTTCAGGGCAGAGGTTTCCAGCCTAAGAATACTCGTGAGCTGATCTGATGTGACTCTTCCCCTGCCAACAGTCCTGGCAGAAACCTAAACAGGTTCTGGAGAAGAGCTGCTGCTGCAGGCAAAGGAGGAACCATGAAAAGTGTTGCCCTGACCTGTGAGGAACTGGCCTTTTTGCTTTGAACTTCAACAGATCTTAATGAATTCTTCATAATTGGCAATCCAGTGTTTTCACTGAGGATACGGCTCTCCTGGGCTGCCAAACACAGGAGACACATTAGAAATCCAGATTTTGGGTTCTCGTGAGTGGTTGGCCAAGCTTGTGAAGGCAGTTCCAGCAGGCACCTTCACCGCTACTGCAGGTTCTGTTATATCAGGGGATCAGATTCAGACACAAACACGCACCAATGTTGAACGATTTCATTTCATAATCATTAACATATTGCCAATTGAAGTTATTGACTCAGTGCTGTGAAAGCTTGAACTAAAAATAAGCAGCAGCAGTTTTAGTAACGGAAGAAGTTAAAAAGTGGTTGTGTCAGAGGACTGCGGGTTTTGTTGTGCTTGACTAATCTCTGTTTTACTGCTTTTCCAGTCCTTTCTTATCTGGCAGTTGCGAAGGGAACTTTTGCCAAGAAGTTCATTGAGAGTCCTAAATCTTATCCTTTAGGCAACTCTCGTTTCAGTTTCCTAGGAATAAATTTAGTAGATAGACTCCCGAAGAAGAAAACAGGTGAATTCTTTAAGCCCTGTGAAACAGTCTCCTCAATGGAGGACCTCAGGCTTTTTGAAGAGGTCAAAGATACAAATCTCCTGATGTCTGCACAGAAGAAAGTGCTTATGAAAAAGCTTCAGCCTTGAGGTTTCCAGTCTTCTCTTCCAGCTTCAACCTCAAGTCTAGCCTCCCTAATGCATGTTTTCAAGGCTTAACAAATAAGATATTTATTAAATGGAATCCTGTTCATCAGTGAAAAGAATCAACACAGTGTGGGAGGTGCCTGAATCAGTAGCAAGACACCACTCCTAGGGAAGACCTCCCAAACGCCAGTGCAAGATGGAGCATGCCAAAGGCTCAAAGAGTAATGCAGATTGTCAATGAAACCCACGGAGTTTTTTGCCATATGTGTACTATATGAACACATACAGTTTTCTTTCAACTGCAGGGTAGCAAGGTGAACGAGGCTAAAACAAAAGTGTTTACAGTACAAATTTTAACGGGAAAAGGGGCAAGATATGACATACAGGAATATAGTATCTTCTGTTTCTGGACTCTAGCACTATTTTGGATGCCAATAGTACAAAAAATTTCCACTGAAGGGCAAGTCAAACCAATTTCCCTTGGGATGAAGGCATCTGAAAACTTACTGAAGTTATTATATTAGTGCCTACGCATTCTTTAAGCAGATGAACTGCTTCATTTTGAATCCATGTCAAGCCACAAGAACTGGCTGATAATAACATTCAATTAAAATGACCTGGTCCTTCCAGAAAAAAATTGGCTAACTGCTCCAGCATACATTTTCTAGCAGGACACAATAGAGCGATTGATGCTGGAAGGAAACAAGATAGGTTTATATCTAGGTTTGGAAGGGTCAGGTTTGGTGACAGTATTTGTAGGTTTAACCTCTTACATAAAATTGTGAGATAGATGAAAAAGCCACTTCTGCTGAGCTTGAAACTGTGAGAAAGTCAGAGCGAGAGCTTGCAAATATAGAAGTTGTGCTAATTAGACAGATGTTTTTAAAACCCCAAACTTTACACTCAATGCATATTTGTGTCTTTTGATGTACTTGGTGCTGCTTCACACCATGCAGAGCTTACTGAGCAAAGCAGAAGCTGCTCCCCTGCTAGGCTGTCTGGGTGAGTTTGCCATCTGATCTACTGAATACGCAGATAAAAGTCCTCGCATACTTTTTTCCTTTTCAAGTACAGTACTGTAACTTGGAAAGTTCCTTTATTCTCAACTCCACTGATGCAAGAAAGTGGCAAATATATGGCAGCTTTGGCTGCTTTCCTTTTTTATTTTTTTTTTTTTTTTTTTTTTGTAACTAATCTTTTACTGCTCAGGAAACTATACAGATTTTCATTTGTATGTAAAATAACACTTTATAGAAAACAAAGGCAATACCTTCCAAAAATTGTAAGAGTGCTACTGACCCCTCAATCCTACTGCTACTCTGCCTTTAAATACAGATAAATAGTTACCCTGCACAGCTATCAGATTCACCAGGTTTCTCTTGTTACTTTTAAGAAAGGCTCAACTATTATGCAAAAAAATGGAAAATTTAATAAGCAGATTTCTATTTTCCTGTGATCTGCCATTCAAAAGTGTTTGCTAGTCATTTTTAAAAATACTCTGATATTTGATCTGCTAGAGTTTCAGAGCTACATGCAAAACTGGAGAGCCAGCAGAAAATCGTAAATGGAATCTGAAGATTTCTAAAGTCAATAATAATTTTGGCAAGAACATTTTAATGTATAAAGCTGAAATCCTCGGTGGCTCTCTCCTGCTGATATCCCTGGAGCAGCTAGCACCACGATTAGTACAGAAACGATAGCAAACTGTATTAGAACATGCAGCTTTGAGAAAAATATTTACACAAATACTGGAAATCATGTCGGCATGCTGGGATAAGCCAATGCATTCTGTAGTTATTTCATCTCACTCCTGGGATCAGCCACACCATCAGAAAGATATCTTAGGGAAATATATGCTGATAAGTAGACCAGGTCTGCATCCCCAGATCTCTATTTGCCAAACCCCGCAACTTGTGTTACTGTGCCAGGCTTTAAAATCTTTACTACAGAGTCATAAATGTTTGTGGACTATGGAGGGTTTGCTTTGAAGATGTCATTTTCCCCAGCAATCTTTTGTTGGTTGGATATATAGTTCACACATATTGTGTTTCCACCTACACGGCTGGAGAAGCCCTGCAGTCAAGGCTGTTCCAGGAGCAGGGAAGGAGGCTGCGTTCCAGGAACTCACTGGAACTGGAACAAAGAACAGCCCTTGGAAAGTCTACACAGTCCTATGCACAGACTGTTTTACAGATGCCCTGCGTTTGGAGGACATTAGACACTTGTTTTTATCTTTATCTTTTTTTTTTCTCCTCTTTGAGTAAAGTCCCAGGCTTTTGAGCGCAAGCTCTTCCTCCCAGGCAGTCTGCCTCGTAACTTCTGGATATCTCCCCAGCTCTCTCTCTCTAAGCACCACTTTCTCCTCCTCATAAAAGTCCCTGTGCTCTTTGGAGAGAAAGCGTCTTTGAAATGAAACAGTACAGTAAACTGTAACTGTCATGGCAGCTTTAAAAAAAGCTAATTTACAATTTCTTATATTGCAGAGAAAAAACATCCTCTGCTCTTCTTTATTAACTGCACAGGTTTATGTTGGTATTATTTAACACTCGTTAATTAAGAGTGTTTTCTCTGTACCTTTCTCATAGCCTAGGACCCCATTCAGTGTTATTAACCCGGTTTAGTCAGTCAAAACCAGTGATTTTATGGCTTGCTTTGAATTCCTTTTTGCCATTTTTCCAGTGCAAAATTACTGTAGTCCAGCTCATTAGAAGAAACTGATAGCTTAGCTATATGAGATTCTATACTTTGTTATGCATTTATGGAACCTTTAATTCCATAGTTTGGAGACCAGTAGATGTAAGGTGGCCTCCCTTTAGGGCCGAGAAAGAACAACGAGGACCTCATGCAGCAAAGTGCCTTCTGCAGGGAAAGCAAAACACTGAAGAAAACAACGTAGGAAAAATCCAAACTTCTAAACCTGCCGGATAAAATTGGACTGCAGTTCAGAGGCTAGGCAAGCACTAGTTCTAGTCTTTTATAAAACTTGTAAGTAGGATTTTGCTGTTGGCCATGGTAAGTTCTTCAATGTGTTGAGACATGAAAAGTCGAGAAAAATGCCAGAGTGCAAAGCTTGCTGCGGGAAAAAAAGATGACTCAATTCTTTGTCTCACAAAGCATGTCAAAGATATTATAAAGTACTTACAGATGCTCAGCCACTCAGATTGCCTGATTGGCTAAACATCTGAAACCCTGTAATTTTGAAGAGAAGGTACTATGCTTCAAACAATGAAATAATTTGTGGCAACAGAAAAAGATATATGATTATGAAAAGGAGAGATTTTTTTTTTAAAATCAGTTGCTATTAATAACTGTTTAACAAAAAGGTAAACCTATTTTTATTACCATTTATGATTGTGTTGATACAGCTTTTTAAAGATAACCATGTAATGGAATCAAGAGACAAAACACAAGCAGCAGTCAATAAGCTTGGGGCTAAACCCTCATTCCTCTTACGGGCTGCATTTGTGTGAAACTAGTATTCACATAAAGAAAGACTGAAAAACAGGTACTTCAGAGCTTGGACCCCATGTAGAAGAGAAAGCAAAACCATAAAAGCCCTGCAGATTTCATTTACCTATCCTTTTGGAAGACCTGACTTCCTTTGCTGATCAAACAGGATACAGGAAATTATGAGCAAGATAATGTTATTTGCATGGTAAATTTTCATGACTACTTTACAATGCTAAGGTACAAGATTTTATATGTTGGTGCCTTGTAATTCCCCGCTAATAAAAGACACTGCAGAGTTCTTACTATTATTATAGACTAAAGTCAGCAACAAAGAAATAGAGATCCATGAAAAATGACTAAATGTATTTAACATCAAGATCGTCCCTTAAAACTCTTTATTTCACCATGCCAAATGATTTAGGATGCTAATGCTTAGCCTCAAAGGCAATTAGATGGATTTGAGATCCCTCTGGAGAACTTTGTGACATACCCAGCTCTGAAGATCTTCAGTGACTGACAGAATTTGGCATGTCTGTGGCCATCGAACCATCACAAACTGTAATGCATGTTCTGGCCAGATGTCTTATAAGACCCGAGTCAGTGTCAGCTTCAACAATGAAATGCTGACATCATTTTACAGGCGCTGTTAGCTTAAAAATATTCATCTAAGTTAAAATAAAAATTACAGTAAAATCTCCTAAAATACTTATAAATGATGTGAATCTCAAAAGTTTATTAGGCAGCTATTTGATGGCAGCCTAGATTATAAGAGCTACCCCTACAGCATCAACATGTGCTGCAGAAGAGAGTAAGTCAAGACTCAGTTGACAGAAAGTCACTGCAATAGCATGTCTTCACTTCAGCTTAAGGTTTAGCTTTCAGTTTTTAGTTTACACCAAGCTTTCAGTCTTTTTTTTTCCTAATTAATGCTCTCAGCGCTATCAGTTACACATGGCCGTAGCCCTCTGAACAGAGAGCCGTTGCAGTCTTTCTGCTGAAAATACAAAGAAAATGCTGAACATGTAAATTGTTCCCCCTTTATTTGCCACAGCTTGGAAACTTGTCAGCAGCCTTAACAAACACAACTGAACTGGCCTGACTTTCTCAAAGGGGTCTGACCAGACTGCAAGTGTACTCGTTAGATGCGGTTTTAATGCTGGGCTATCTCATTTCCAAAACCCACTCCAACCGGAGAGCACTGCACAGTTTTGTTCCTGGTTGGATCCTGAAACTGTTCTCACAGAAGGGACTGAGGCACTGATCTGGAGCTCAGGAGCTGCATTTAATCTCCAGCTTTGCCACAAAGCCTGGACAAAGGCAAGGCTCTGCGTTCCACTGTCTCATTTCTACGACAAGACCAAAAATGCTCCTTTTCCGTACTCCAAATCAGGTCAATTTAGGTTGTATGCTCTCTGATGTATCTTCTCCCTTCATAAGCATTAATAAAACATCTAAAACACTGACAGCTAGCTTTGCTTGGGACTTTAAAACCAAGAAAATGTAATCAGTTATTTCTTATTAAAAACATCATTGGCAATTGCAAAGCACAATAGTGGTGCTCCAAAAGGTATTTTGAGGACAACAGACTAAATACTTCTGCAGGACTGCAGTCACTCAGTTAATGTTTCATAGCTCTGACATCTTGTTTTAACACTAAATATTATTTGTAATTACAAGTGGAATTTGCTAATAATAAAGTATAACTGCAAGTAGTTTGTTCACAAAATCTTTAAGAACATTTTTGCTGATGTACTGCATTTTAGAGGGGCTTGTAAATTCCATCGCTATATTTTGCTAACTACTTTCTGGAAACAAAGATATCAGGTGCCCTTAAAGAAACGTTCTGAATGCTTTGAACATCCCAAGCTTTAAAATGATTTGCTTTACTTTTAGCTGGAACCAAACGTGAAAGGGAAGGGGGATTAAGCAAACCAAAGAAGAAGGGCATGCAGCCCTGGTGCTGCAGGATGTGGGCAGAGCGGAGAGCACCGAGCCCAGGAGACCACGCGCTCTCCTGATAGGGAAATCTGCTGGCACAGCATGCCAAAACAGAGCAACATCCCTGCAACCCCCCCACCTCCCCAGTGGAAACAGCGTTCCAGAATAAAGGAAACTGAGTACCCCACACGGGGGCTGACTCGCGTATACCTATAGCAGAGTCTTTTGCTATAGCTGCACCGAGAAATTTCACCGTGTTGATAAACCCTCAGCCCAGCCTTTGCGTAGAGGAAATGATTTTCTTGCTCCAAGGTATGGCAGCATCTGACAAATATATGATGATGCTGATGAGCACATTACTCTGAATAATTTAAAACCAAAAGGTTTCTCCTTTGTTCTGTTATGGCTATAAAACACACTATTGATTTTTTTCCCCTCAATATTTTAAAACCTAACAAAGAAAAGCATCTGTTTCAAAATTTTTTCACACGAAGGGGAACATAATTATAGACATTCTTCCCTAGAAATCTTTTAAGTTCTATTTATTAACAGAATTAATCTGATCATAATCTGGCTGACAAACAAAGTGTTGAAATATGTCATCTTCAAAACATATTTTGCTAATGAAATTTTGGTGTTAATTCAGGGGATATAACAGAATCCTAGAATCAGTAATGTGAGCCAAACAACAAATGTGGTTCCTCTGGCAAAAAAGCATCATTCTCTCCCTTTTCTGTTGTGGGTTTGTCACTGCGTGCTCTCCATCATCCGTTTCTTTCCAGAATCTGCTTTTTGATGTGGAGTCCCCACTTGGCGATCAACTTCTACATTAAAGCGCTCTGAACATTTTGCAGTTCTGCAGCACTTTCAATCCCAGAATCCAAATGGATTTCATAAAGAAAAGAAAAAGAAAAGTTAGGATTTCATAAATAACCTCAAGGTATCTCTACACTGCAATCAACTTCATGCTGGAGCTGAGTCCAGCCAGTAACCACTGCCAAAAGCATCAGTAAAGTAAGGTAAATGCCCTGACCACTTGAGTGTGCTGAGCTCTGGGTTGCTGTGGCTAGATTGCTATCAGGATGCAAGACAGCTAGTTTAAATTTAGCCTTAATAAGTTTACACAACACTTACATCACCAACACAGCTCCTGCACAGGCATTCTCAAGAGTTCAGCACCCAAAACCTTACTGAGAGGTGCCTTCTGAAGTGCCAGCAGAAAGCATCACAAATGGGTTAACAGACATTGCAATTTAAGCAGCTTTTCCAACCATCTGCAGGGCATGAATCTAATTGTGCTCTCAACTAATCCTGCAACCTAACCCAACGGTTCCCAATCTTTGAAGTCTAAGTACATTACAGGAGAGGCATGGCACAGGGACCAGGTGAGCCTTGCTGCGTTTGCCCCATGCCAGGCCAATTGCAGCGTCCTTGTACTGTGCTCCAAAGAGTGCAAGTCCTGGAAAGTTCAAAGCAAAGATATCCACCCGGCACTGAACAGCGAGCTGTGCTTCTGGGACCGCTCTCTGTGCCAACACTGTCGTAATCCCAACAGGCTCAAACTCAACAACAGCAAAAAGGCAGTGGCAGGAGTCACCTAGTTGTTCAGCGCTTTGTCAGACCACGTCTACTCAGATATTTGCTGTAAGATGTTGTAATTTGATGGCATCCCAACCGGTTACCTTATAAGCCACAAAAAAGGAAGTTCCTGAGCCAAACTTTTATCCTGATTCTATGACTCTGACAGCCCAAACTTTGACTTGCTCTAGGCCAGACAAATCACAGCGCAATACAGAATGCCAAGTACTTTACGCATGTCTCAAACTGACCCAAATTGAGGCCATCTGAAACCAAAAAGGGTTGCTCAGATTGGATTTTTAGGTTGTCAAAAGAAGCAAAATGTTCTTAAGTTTCATTTATTCTTTTTCACAAATGCTTAAGATACTATTAAAAAAATCAAGACAATCATGAAATAATAACAACTTAGAGTCAGGAATTTGCATTAACATCAAAATCATGTACTATGGTATCCACATCTGGATATCACTTTACTGACTAAACGTGAAACTTCTCCAAAAGCCAGTTGGTTTCTGTAAAAATGTATTTCTCCCTTTGAAAGGAAATAATAATTGGAAGGTCTTACAGGAAGTCACCCAATACCATAGAAAGGATATTGCAATCTGTTCCTCGATGTTAGTTTAAATCAATGTTATATTTAGCAAATGCCTGTTTTTCAACGAGAGTCTTTTCAATAGCTTATATTAAGTCTTCAGAAAGGCTTATACTATATTAAGAATTGCTTTGTCCTTAGATGTTTCTTTAATCATCTCTCATGGTCTTCAGCTTACCCTGGGTTGGATGTTGTTCCCCATCTCCAGTACATCTAGGATTCCACTTTCACCAAGAACAACTTTTTTGCCCCAGGCTAATAAAAAGCCAAGTATTTCTACATATGCTCGTCTAGAAAATATGTGTGGTTCGTAAAAACAACAAAAAAAAGCCCTAAATGGTTGAATATTAAAAACACCTTCTTCTGCTTCCAGAAGCATATGCAGCAGTTCACCTTCCTAAGAATTTTCTGTTTGGGTATCTGGCTTTCAGTACATTTCCATTAAGTCAGTGGTTTCAAAGGAAGGTTTTTTTCAAGTACAATACTAATGCTACTAAAAAAAGTTCAAGATCTCCAAGCTCTCCTACAATTTCTTCCCCAAGTTGACCAAATCTTAGAAAACATACTTAGAGCATTGGAGCTAAAAATTCACTGGGACACTAGGAAGACTGTTCAGAATTCTCTGGGTTTATATGTATTTCATTATATTTTGAGTCATAATGTCTAAATTAAGCCTATAATAGCTGAACACACATTTACATGGGGAAGGATTTCATACAACCCATAACCATTACTGTTCAGAAATTGCTGTTATCAGCAGCTGAATTACTTCCACTAAACGTAATTTAGTTTAGTGAATCCATAAATTCAACAGCAGCATTTGCACCGGGTGCTAAGAAAAAAGCTGGCAAACAGCCTGAAACGTGTTTTTCAAATCTATAACTCAAGGAGGCAGAAGGCATGATAACTGTTGAGTATCAACATATTTCCATTTGGACCATTTGGAAGACTACTCCACTGTCACAGGGTTTCTGTATACTGCATTGACCACTGGAAAGCTGGAGAACTAATAACACAATCTCTTAAGTGGCAAAACCCAACCTGTACCCCCCAAATGATGTGACCTAACTATGCTCTATTTGCAGTTCCTAGATAATGAAAGCTACCTCTACTGATTCAATTTGGATAAAATATTGTGGCTAGCATTTTTATGTCTATACCTTTGACAGAAGAGGCTAAAGAAGGGCCAGAAAGAGAATTCTGTTCCCCAATAAACAAACACAAATACAGGCAGACTTGTTCCTCGAGAGAAAAGTACTATTAAATGATTTAAGAAAAAAGCAAAAAGAACACACTCCAGATGATGAGATAGTAAGGTCAACCTAATTTCATTATGCAAATCACTCAAATACAGAAGACAACATTAAGCGTACCATAATTGAACATCGGACAGGTCCAACTTGTAAAAATTCCCACTGTTTCTTTTTCAGCACAAGAAGTTAGAAAAACTGTAAGGCTTCACTTATTTTTTTTCACAACTTTCTACATTTAACGTAATTCTTTGTTTGGTACTAGTAAACGTCCTTACTGAGAAGGAGGGAATTTCCTTCTTCTACACAGTTTTAATGAAGTGTTTTGGTTTTTAACCCAGCAGATTACATAGGTTCAAAAAATCTTCCATTGTTCTTCACTACTTTGAAAGAAAAAATGTTTTCAAAAAATTGTAATTCTCCTTGCTCCAGCAGGATTCTCTGCAGCCCCTCTGATCAAGGTGTCAAAGCAGTGACACAATCTAAATATTCAAAACCAACAGTATCTTAAAGCTTCTTTAAAAAATAAAGAAAAAGGCCAGAGAATGCAACCTAATGCAAAATATATAGGAATATAATTAACAAAATACTTGATTCCATTCGTATTTACCAAAGACTTTGCATATGGTTTCCAGTGGAACTGGGAACATACTTTCCTTCATTGTGTCTTAACCATGAAAGTTGCCATCGCCTTGTGAAAACCAAACCAAAGCCAGTGTGATGCTGCTGGCTGTCAGGTGGTGCAGCTCCAACCTCATATTTTTCACCTTTTTTTTTCCAAGTACTGAAAGCACCAAGTAAAGGTGCTGAAAATATGTTAAAATATCTGAGTCAACGTTAAAAGAAAAAGAAAAGGAAAGTTTCAAGTATTTGACTGAAGTGGATGGATTAGACTTGCCAAACCCAAACTTTTTATGCAGGCGTATGATCAGCTAGAGGAAAGAGAGCCTGAGTCATCCAATACATCAAAGTCAAGGTCCAGTGAATGGAATTAGCGAGTGCCGTGCAAACAGGAATGATACCTGCATTCATCTGCCCGCTGCAGAACTTTTAATTACACTAGAACAGCTAGTAGCATCAGTGACTAAAATCCCCAGATTACCTTGATTGCTCTGTTATTATCTGTAATCAGCTGCTGCTTCTTATCTTCAAACTTTTGTACAACTTCCTGGAGCTGCTGTTCCGCGGCAAGCTGCAGCCGGCTGTTCTCCTCTGTCAGAGAGGAAATGGTTGTCTTAAGTTCAGCTATGATCTAAAAAGAAAACAGCATGCTAAATCTCTCTTCAGTAACATGTACTCAGGCATGTACTTTGCATGTTCTTATGCTTGGTGAAACATGGCACTGGCAAGCACTGCTGCACAAATTAAGCATTTTAAATGAACGTATTGCAGGCCAGCAAGCATGAAATTTCAGACAGAGAAAAGGAACACAGCAAGCCTGCGGATGACAAAAATTGCTGAACACAACATATTTAGAGGAGATTTCCACTACGACATTCCAAAATATTTACTTGTGAGAACAAGTAAAAAAAGCACATCTGTGATCTTCAGAACATAGGATGCTTCCAGTTTTCTACTGCACTGGAAGAGTTTTGCAAGTTCACAGAGGGATGGTGGTGTTTGAATTCTAAAATGATACGGAACAGCCCGGTGTCGTAGAGAAGAAAAGGCCCAAATGTGCATACTGGGCTGAAATGTTGAACTTCATGGTGGAATTTCTGAGCTGCTGAAAGGAACGAGCTCTGCTCAGCAGTGCAGCGGGGACCTGATTCAATGTACAGGGCCCTTGCAGCAGCCCTTTTGCATGGTTGACTCGTGACTTGTTGAAAGGTACTGGCTTCACCTTTTTTGTCTCTGTGGGAAGTCATAACTACATAAAAATCTGTAAATAAGCCTGAAGGATTTTATGCTGACATGTAAGTAACTCACCAGCAAAGCCCTTAAACATACAGTTACTGAAGTTAGTGTACATGTCCAAGCTCAAGGTTAAGCTGCTGTAGGAGGAAAATAGTCTAATTCAGAAAACACCTGAGCACACAGCAGTGCAGGGAGAAAACGTCAGAGAACACAGGCTCATGCACGTGCAAGGGCTCCTCACAGTCATGGAGACAGCAAACTATACTAAGGGCACAGCTATTTATTTATTTTTAAAAGGTGTTTTTAAACAAACAAACAAACAAAAAACCAACCCTACAAGTAGGATAGGACAGATGCAGTAATACTCTACAAGTGAAGGTACTAGAATCACTGGGATAGAGGAAAAGGACTTAAAGAAATTCAGAGTGAAGTTCTACTATGCTTTACTAGCCCTGAAGATCCTACAGTGCAATGCAGCTTATGAGTAAAACCTATGTGGATATTTCCACATTTCTATTCTAAAAACAAATACATGCTAAAAAAGATAACACACCAATCGAAAGGAACACTATTTGTTCTTAATGAGATCAATGGGCCAAAGGTTACCTGGGTAGGTGCAACTCTTTACACCCTCTCTAGGCAGAATTCAGCAGTATCAGCTGTTTTGCAATTTAGATAATCATTTACATGATGCAATTTGCACAAATTTGGCTTGTCTGGGTGTGTAACAGTGAGGAAGTAGGAGAAAAAGTAATGAATCATAGGAATTATTAAGATAACTTAAAGGCATGGAAGCCTACACCATTTTGTGTACATCCTGTTTTGTCACTTTAAAAAAAAGTTAAGTGAATAATGAACCAAATAATATAATTGAAGTGAGATTTAAAGCTTTTACTGGGTTAAGACCCCAGACTAGCATAGGAATTCCAAAATGCAGGCAAGGGACTATTAGCATGAATTGATGGAGAAAGATCTGCTTTGTGCAGTACTTTTCAGAGAAAAAATCTGTTTACTTTGTATAAACTTCAGAGAAAATATCTTGAAATATCTTCTCTGTGTGGGTGTTAAAAGTGAATGTTCCAAGAGGCCACAGAGCGTAAGATTAGACGGATGCTGTCAGCAACACAACCACAAGAAAAGTTGCAATTGACCTATTATTAATACTGAGCTAGAAAAAAACTATGTTCAAGTAACTTCAGGGATTTGATTCAAACCCACAAAAGTAAAGAAATTCAGACATCAGGGTGAAAGTCCTTTATTGTGCCAAATAGCCCTGACATATGATGTATGTGTTGTGTCTGCCACAGAAAGCACAGAGGGATGCCAGGTCTGGTCACTGGGTCCATCTCTCCCCAATAAAGAGAACAGTGTATTAGTTACAGCAATGCCTAGCTTAAAACAACACGTCTCCAAATTTTTCCATTTGAGACTATTCTACAGGCCAATAAATTTCAGGGTGACAAAATTTATCATGACATTTAGGTTAGGTATTTATTACCTTGCCCTGTGCTACCTAGCTGTTCCCACTGTAACAATTAAAGCAATTTCCCTCGCCCCTTGTTTAAAAAATTCAGAAATATTGAATTAGCCCATCTGTAACAAATGGACCGAGACCCACTTTTGTTCTGACAGTGAACTACGTCTGGCACAGACAGGCTGACTTTGGATTATGGTCATTAGGCATGACAATAGTATAAAAATGACAAACAAAAGGTAAAATGGAGTTAGCAATGAAGAGGATCTCTTCCTCGAGGTCTGACGGGCATGAAATATTACTTTTGGGGTTTTACAAATTTTCTGCTATTCAGGTTCAGATGGCAGAATAATATGGTTTTTGTCTTATTATAAAACTCTCATCAAATGACTAAAAAGGCGTGTAGGAGAGGATTCTCTCTGACAGACTGCAGAATTGTGGAATTGGAGAGGTTGGGAGGGACAAACTCAAAGCAGAGTCACTTAGAGTGGGCTGCTCAGGACGCTGTCCACTCATGCCTGGAATATCTCCAAGGATGGAGACCCCACAAGGATGGACATGCCTCTCTGTGTGCTAATGAATGTGCAGAAAACACACATTTATTTTTAGAAATACAATGTAACAACATATTTATCAATGATCCTGATAAATGCAGTCTCAAAGAATATAGTGTGAACAGGATAGTCCAATGAAATTGCTAAAACCATAACTCTGGTCAAGTTCAGAGAGAATGAGGCCCAAAGGTAGCTGAAAAATGGAAATGAGGAGTTTTAGAATATTTTTTAAGTATTTTGCAAATTTAAAAGTTTGCAGTTTCTTGTCATTGTGTCACTGATCACCTCTGTCTAGTTTGGAGGCTCCTAACCCCTTCATTATAGTGTTTGTGTTGGTTTTGTAAGTGTGGTAGGCTATTATTGCTACTGCTGAAAACACCTTTGAAAGTATAAGGCAGGCATTATGCAGTGGCTTGGAGGAATGAGAAGAATGACACCTCCTTGTAAATCCTCATGGCAATTTTCTTATTATTCAAAGCTTAACTTCTGGTTGCATCTCCATCATTTTTCACACTTCAGTACTGCCTGTCAATCAAGAAAGCTGAAACATTTAAAAGTCATCCTGCCCTATCATTTTTGCATATATGCAAATTCAGCACACTTTCATCTTCTATGTTCTAAAGACTACCCTGAAGAACAAAAACTCAACTCAAAAACAGTTTGCTTTCAGGACACTGCATTCTTCCAAATGTTATTTTGGGCAAATATGCTGAACTGGCTGGGAGCAATGATAAACATTGAACCGGCACAGTCGGGACTGGAGTCCTGTCATCAGCTGCGTGGGCAAACACCACCTCGTCCCACGAAACACAGCTCCTGATTATGCAAGGGCTCCTGCCCCTCCAAGCTGTGCTGTTCTACAAGGGCTGCCTGCTGGGGCACTCGGGCTTCAGTTCCCACCGACAGTGGAGGACTCGATCCTCTTGGGATATAAAAGAAGAAAGCTCAAAACAAAATAAAAATAATAAAAAAAACAACCCCAATCATTTTTTCTCGTTAGTTGGATGTTCTGTATTTTTTCTAAGGTTAACATCTGTAAGAAAGACTTGGTATGTTTGATTTGGGAAATGGTTATGGCTTCTCTTGATCCTAAAGACCTACACTTAAGAGCGGGAGCAATTACACTTTTCATCAAGTCTCCCAATCAAATGAATCCATGGGAAGTTCCTGTCTTCTCGGTACCTACCTGCGAGGATTTAGCCAGCTTCTGACTGTACTCCTTTTCAACCTGCTTCAGCCGGCTGTTTGCCTGAAACACACACACGCACAAAAGGAGCCAGATTAGCTGGGACGAGGAACGTGTACAGACACTTTGCCACCGAGCCCTCCGCCTGGCACCTCATCGGCATGCCTATCACTGCGCCGCCGGGCCCCGCGCCAGCTCCACCGCCCTTTTGTGGCAGCCAAAAAACCACAAGGGCTCGCCTTTGATCTGGGGCCAACTATTCATCACTTAAAAGAGGGGAGAAATTGTACCTCTGCTGCCAATTATTAGAAAAACATAAAGACTTCTGCGGATTAAAAAAAAAAAAAAAGAGAGAGGGAGAGAGGAGGGAGCGTGCGTATGTGCAGCAGGGGGAGGCAGGAAGGCGGGCTCCGGTTTATCAGGGTGACTTCATCTCTAAACGAAGGGAAAAGGGAAGGAAAAAGTCCCAAGCCCCAGCCCAGGCTGTAAAAGGGTACAACACGACATGAACTTTATGGGACAGCTCAATGTCTGCACCTCCCTTCTGTCCGGTTTCACGTTCATGGTTTTTTTTATTATTATTTTTATTTTTTACAGGTTGTGGTTATGCTGAAAATCAACCCCAGTGTGCAGCTGAGCCAAGTGGGATCTCTCAGACGCACAGCTCTCCTTCTCCAGGCATTTCTTTCACAACTCAAAGATAAAGAACAAAACCGAGTGCAAACAAGGCTGCTTTGTCACAGCGGTGTCCAATCAGGAGATACTGTCATAATTCTGGGGAAAAGTAGCTCGTAAGGTTTTTCCCTCAAATACCTTATTTTCAATAACAATTAGACAATAATCATTCAAAAATATTTTCCATTTAATTTCAGGACACAACTCTCGTATTTTTCTAGTAAAGTCAACCCCGCATTACATGAGAGCCCAGCATCCCAACACTGTCCTCAGATGAACCGCTCGGCGCTCTCCTGTTCTTGGCTCTCAGATTCGAGGACAGGTGTCTAAGGAAAATATTTTCTTAGGGGACAGGGTATTATGTAGCTGAGTTCTGAAGCAAATTTAAGCTGATTAACTTCTCAGAATCTCTCTGACCTCATGTTAAAATCTTTGATGTGTCCTCCTCAGTTTTACAGCACAGCACCCAGCACCCGCTCCTTCAGGGCCAGCACGCGGCTTTGGGGGGCTTCCAAAGCCTCTGAAAACCCTGCATGGGTCCAGTTGCAAGACTGAAACTCTGGTTCTGCAAACACGAAGGATTTCAGGCAAGCAAATAGTTTTATTGATTTTACTGGAGTACAGTTTAGGGGCTTTAAGTTGCCAACAGTGTTTGTGAAGTGCTGCTGCAGAGCATGATAGGGCTCAAATCATCTCATGCCGTCCACACAGTTGGTGGCGCAGCTTAAAATAAGCATATTACAGCCAGATAAAAATAATCTTAAAGTTTACATGATACTGCAATTCAAGATCTTAAATCCCTTCGAATTCCAAGATTATGAAACATATGGAGGTCTCTATATTTCATGTGCTTATTGCTATTAAAAAACAAACTAAAAAAGTTATCAAGTACGTGCCTAATTTTCAAAACCACTTTTTGTTTTGTTATAAATAGAAACAACGACACAACATACTGGCTTAAGATAACATACACAAGAATTTTGGAGCACCAGACAAATTAAATTCCATTTTTCCTGCACCTATCATTTACAGTGTAAGGGCATATTGGTGGGCTGCATAACTAGAGAGCAGTAACACAGAAGCAGCTATGGCAGACAGCTCTGTCCTACATTTCTCTTTGTACTCGGGTTCACCCATGTTAACACTCTTTCCACTGTATTGTCATCCAGTTTCAGATTACACTTTACCAGCACTGCCTATCATAAAGTGATTGAAAGTGCCAGTTTATCTTTAGGAAAAAATGTAAAAAAAATAAATGACAGTAATAGATTAAATTACTGCTACTCCCAGAAAGCAGAGATACCAGGCAGCAAGGCGCTGCAACAAAGATCACATTACAGCTGCTCTCACTCAGCTTGCCTGGGGTAAAAGTCTTCGTCTTTCATGAAAGCAGCTCTATAACCTCCTGAACCCATACAAGAAATCCCAATAAACAACAAAAACACGCCCCTAACTTTCATAAGCAAATTAGAACTTGTTTGTTCACACTGCGTAGGACCAGGACAACCTGACATGGCCATGACAGAAGAGGGCTGAAAGATGCTGAATCTCAGTTTTATTCCTAACTGAGGACAAAGAAAGTGTATCCTGTCATTTCTTTTAGGGACAATTAAAACACCTTAATTTGTAATGGCTTCAACTAAATTCCAATTTGTCTCCAAGTCAATAACAAACTGCAAATTCTTGCATTTACTTGCTGCCCCAACATCCTTATTTGAGGGGCCTGATGTCAGAGGTACCAAAACTCCCACTGGTGGCAGCAAACATTAGCAAAAAACTGTCTAAAATTGGCTATCAAGACTTTATGGGCATCTGCTGACTTCAGTCCTTTTCTCCAGATCCATAACACTGTACAGGTCTTGCATCATCACAAGCTGCGCAGAAGGCAATTTCTGCAAGTTGTATCCCAGCGGTCAGCTGGAAAGATCTAATTCATGGCAAAGCACAGGAACACTCTTTGCCATTAAGTTCTTTTACTGCAGAAATACCAAACTTCTCCCTTTTTCAAACCTGCAGCTAAACTAATGTAACACCTCCAGGCTACCAGCTGTTGCTTGGCAGCCTAGGGAGGCATAAACCTGGGGCACATGTAGCACCGCTATATATATAAATATATATAAGGGATTTTTACTTAAAAAAAAAAAAAGACTTACTGCAAAGTAAATACGTGTAGCTGCGCAGTGACCATACCTGTGGATTTGTATTACATTTATCTTGTCAAACGAGAAGGTTAAAAATGGTACGGTGTACACAAGCAGCAGGTTCCTGGGCTCCTTCTTTTATAGAGGGCTGCTCGGCTCGTGCATTGATGAAGCACAAGCTGCCTCTGTGTTCCTTTAAGGGCATTCCCTCACTTTCAGGTTACATGCTATTTCAGAAACATAATGAATAAAAATCCAACTGGAAGGTGAACATTTGGAAGGTCAGCCAGTATTCATTAAAGTCTAACTCTTTTTATAGCAATGGGCAGCACTGCAAATATAGTTAATGGTCTTAAACTAGTTTTCCGCGTGTGAGAGGTAGCTGTTGAAATTCACACTCGGCAAAAACTTGTCAGAAGTATCAATTGTAATATCCATTTCTATAATAAAAAAGGTTTAAATTGGATAAGCCATAGAGGAATCCCACTGATTCAAAAATTAACTTCTGTTTAGTTTCACACAGTTAACATGCATTTTAGCTAAAATTATCTGATTACGACAATTTTACATGCAGTTACTCCATATTACAGAGTGAGGACTTTTGCATTAAAAAGATTATGTCCTTGTTTCAGTTAATGGGTTTTAAAAACCAACCATAATTCTATAACAAGCCTTAAAGCATCATATTGTGGTTGCTGAGCAAAACTGCACCGACTTCAACAAAACATTTCATGTAAAAATTAAGAACGGCATTAGCACTACAGATGTGGTATCTGAAGTAATGGAGGCTATTCGAACACAATCTGATTTTCATTTTTTCCTTTCATGAAACACAACTGTGTTACTAAGAAAAAAGTAGCACAGGATCTACGGCACAGGACCCCCACATGACGGGTCCGTACTCCAAATGCTTACCATGTCATGCCCTAATTACGGAGCATCAGGTGCTGTTTTTAAAGTATTAGATGCATTAGAGGAGACTCAGGTCTAATTCCACTTGATGGAACTGGAACTTTTGCTGCATGCGTTACAGGCAACCACCTGCTGAAGTCTGACCTGCGGAAGTCTACGCTGAAGCTGCAGAGCACGAGGGTGACCGTGCACAGTGTGCTTGCAGCACGTTGCTCTCCCAGGGGCTCCTTTGTGGGCAGCCTGGGTCAGCCCAGAACAGCTCAGCCGCTGGCTCAGCTTCCAGCCACGTCTGGGCACACACGTCCTGTGTGGCAGGTGCCCATCGCGGGGATTTACGGACACCTCTGGTGTGACAGCAGCTCCCGCAGCACTACAGGGTTTGCAGGCATGTGAACAACTAGGTCGTTCGCCAACAACTAGGATGTCTCGAACATTTATCAAAAAGGCAGCTGTTAATTTTTTAGAATGGTACAAAGCTGTGCAAATCTTTCAGCTTTGGAATGGTGATTTTTGGAAAGTTATAAATATGCTTTCAGTTATGCTACAAAATTAATATGAAGATGAACTTCTGCAACCTGAGTGCAGACAGATCTGTTAGAGTCAAGCACACCTAGTGAAATCCTGCTCTTCCATACATGAGCCAGTTAAAGCCTTGTAGTGTTCTAATTTTATTTCAATCTTACCAACACAAAACCAACAAAAAAACCTCACAAATGTTAACTCTTGTGAAGTAGAGAGGTACGCATATACACCCATCGTCACCAACAGGGAAGCAGATTTAAGGAATCTGTTTAGGGTACTGGCTATGAAATAACCATTTTTCAAAATGCCTGCAACTAGCTAAAGGATGGCCATACATAAGCTGATCCTCCATAATTAGCTAGATAAAATTGTAAGCAAACTGGAAAAAAAAAAAAAAAAAAAAAAAGGAAAATCAAAGGGTAGGGGAAGGAGAAGAAAGAAAATTTGCTCCAGGGAAGAAGCAACCGTTCTCTGATGTGCAGCAAAGAATTTAACATCAAAGAACTAATGTAAATGGGGCCCATTTACCTTAAACAACAACAACAAAAAAACCCAAACCAAAGCAAAAACAACAACACAAAGCCCACCTCCAGAATATTTCTATTTAAGTTTGACAGCATTATGCTTTGTACCAAAATTCAAGATTATGTAATTTGACAGATGTCTAAAGAAAATGACCTTAAGAATGGCTAACTGTAGCAATTTTTGCTATTACATTAAAACCCTCCATATGTCATCTGTTAAAATTTCAGAGGTCAGCAGATCACTTTTTAAATTCATCTGATTGTCCGTAAATGTTTCATTTCTACCTCAAATCCTGAAACACGTATTTTTCCTTACGTGCCTCTAATAATGGCTTCCTATTCCAATGCCCTTTTTCTTTCTCCTGCTCTCCCCACCGATCAGATAGCAAATGGAAAGCCAAATCTGTGTAACAGAGAAAATAGCATACCAGTTCCAACATGTAATTTGAGCCACCAAAAAGGCTATTAAAACTAGTTCAATATCCAAAATGATGTTAACAGAATAATTAGTCAAGTACCGAAAGACTTCAAGGCTTTCCAAAATGAATGATAGAAATCCCAATCTGTCATACTCACAAATCCTATTAATATTCTATTTAACATTCCACTTTTGTAGGTCTATAAATCTTTTTCTTCCCCCTTTTTTTTTAAACATACATCTTCAGGGGAAAAAAAAAAAAAAAAAACACAATCACCCTCTCATTCATGTGCCAAGCACTTTTCATTGGGAAAAAAAGCACAAATGAATAAGAACGGATTTGACCCTCTATGTTCATGAAGAATTGCCTTTCTGCAGTGTATTGCAATTCTCTGCTTAATGGGGCCTCCTGAAAAACTGCTTGTGCAATTTGTGCCTTAGGAAAACTCTTATTTCCAGTCCTTTCATTTGAACCAATGGCATACTTTAATCATTCTGAAGTTAAGTACAGAAATTAAATACACCCAGTTAACTCTTCCAGTAATTCTGTGAGACTCCAACTCCACGGTGGCCGATGCCAAAGTTGTATGAACCTCACACTACAGCGTAATTACTAGCTTCACCAAAATGGATTTACCAAGTACCTAAATACTTCCCAGCTTCACTAACAGTGACTTTTATTCAGTGCTGCAGTGAGACAGGCACCTACCTAAAACCAAGTGCACGATTTGGCCCAAAACACAAACCTTGTGTACATTACAAGGCTTTAAAACCAGATTAATACTCTAGGCTTTCCATATGAAATTGTTCAACGCCTTAATTTTATGCTATACGAAGATAGCACTGACGTATGTGTCAGGAATTTGAAGGACAGACAGCAAATTATAGTTTAATCTGAAGATGTACTGTGACTTCGGCCAGAAAAGCTTGGAGGCAGATGGCTTTTATGTTATGGCATGGTTCCTTCTTTTGCTCACCATTCCTCTAAGATGAACTGAGTGAACCTAGTGAAGATGTTGAGAATGAAACACTCTCCGTGCAAGGATACTGAAGCCTAGTTTTCCCCCAGCTATGTACTTAAACCTAGCACTCTGCAAATACGTTCCTGAATTATGATTTTAATACCTCCTGATTTTCTTCTAACTGAATTAAAATGGTTACTTAAACTGGGCTTACGATATTATATCAAGAGCAGTGGCATTTTGTTTTTCAGAGCTTTAACAGATAAAATATGTACCCAAAGGGAATGGCTGCAGCTTTTACAGGCTGCCTTTGCTCATTGGCAATACCGGGCACCTCTGCTCCAAGGTCACCTCACTGCTGTGCACATCCCATCTCTCTCCCCCACTCCAGCACGAAGATGTTTACAGAAGAGTTTGTATCACTCAGGCCCAGATGTTTCTGGTACACAAACAGCTGACACCCAGTAAAAGCACGAAGGGATAAGGCTGCTAAACATCTTTGATGATTCAAGTCATAGCTAATGTTTCCTCCACAACCAGAAGGCACCAGTACCGAGATGTGACCCCAGTCCAGGGGTTGACTCGGTTGCAGGCTTTACAATAAAGAATTCCAGCAGAATTCAGAGATCTCTGAGGCCCACGCACTTTATCATCTGATACTCACCAAGTTCATGAGCTGTGACTTTTGCCAAGGAGAGACAAGAAGGCTCCTGAAAGGACTATAAAGAGTAAGAATGAGATTTTTACTTTTTTCAGATTTGCTATTGCTGTTCTAAGTTGAACTGTGTAGCAGTAACAAGCAAATGATAAAAAGATAAGGACTAGAAGGAATTCCTAAGTAGTATTCTGAGAGCAAATCTGTTTTATTAAATAGAAGGAAAACTGGAAACAAAAGGACAGGCTGGGGATTGCTAAGTTACATCATTAGATGACAGCCCAACAAAAGTTAAGCTTTTACAGTTGGAAAGACAAACATTCAAAGTAAGGCACAATCCCCCGACAAATCTATGATCTGAAGTAATCAGTGTTCCTCAGCAAGATTATGTGGGATTACTTTTGGTAGTTTTAAATACAACAAAGCTTCCCCAAAAGAACGCTAGAACTTCTCGGAGCCAGAAAGCATTACTGTACCAACAACTAGCTGCGCACGAGTCCAGCAAAGTCCCAATTAAAAGGAGAATGGAATATATTGCTCAATCATAAAAAGCAATTAAAAGCATAAATAAGACACTGTGAGACACTTAATATTCCCAATGTTTAATTATTTATCTGCTCTCCGTCCTGCAGCTGTAGGTCAGAATTAACTCCTGCAAACTAAAGGCAGGAGAACTCTTCTGGGGATTTGTACCTTATTCACTTTCAAGCAGACACCCAAATTCATTCCAAATTCACACAAGAACTGCAACAGTTTCACCTAAATCAGATTTTCTACAAGTTAAACACCCCTCCTACACTCAGATGTGATTGTGAAACTACTTTGATCTCTGTTCCCAAATTTATTGCTCTGTGTAATCCATGACAAAATATAATGTGATTTACTGTATCTCTATATGACAGCCCAGGAGCTGACAGAACTTAATAATTTAGCATAAGAAAAAAACCTTCTGGCACCAAAATACACAAATCATAATTGAGGCACTTTAGTATCACATTACAATGAAGCGCATGCAGGCTGATCACAGGAACTTCAAAACAATTAGAGCTCTTTCTCACTCACTTAATGAAGGTGGGTTTCATCCCCTGACATGCTCTGCAGCTATCAGCAAGTCGTTTTGGAACACTTTTGTTTCTTCACGTTAAGGACTCTGAAGGACTAATAACACCGTTTTACCCCCCTCCCTGTTTCCCAAACACTCCTTTCCCTCCAAAATGGAGAGGAAAAAAAAAGCCACCTGCAGCACTGCTCTATTATGGAGATATGGAAAAAGAGAAATAAATGTGTCTTCAAATTGTGCCAGAATTTAAATACGCAATAAATATGCTTTATATTAGCTTGGTCCTAATAACTGCAACCTCTTTCCAAAATAAAGGTATAGTGAAAATGTTGAGATCTAAATGTCACCCTAAGCAGATATGCCAAGGACATGTTCATGGGGTAGTTTCAGCTCGTGTTGCCTCACACATCTGGGGGACTGGAGAGACTCACTGCGTAAGGGATGCATCGCCTAAGAAAGTTTCAAGAAAAGGAGGATTGTGGGGCTCCTGGCATGGGATGGAGATATTCCCACTTACTACTTCCTAACTCCAGGTAACAGCAGTCACTGCTGGCAGGTGGAGCAGACAGTAGATTACCTACAGCTGCCTGCATTAGGGAGCCCCAGCGAGATCAGGGATCACCACGGGTACTGCCTTCCAGTAACAGCACATCAACAGTAGGATCGGTCCTACCTTGTCTGGGCACCCAGAGCAGACGGTATTCATTCAATAATTCTGAAAATTATTTCGGAATTAATTAGCCTAGCTGTTTAAAAAAACAAAACCAAAACCCCAAACCAAGCAATCTTACATTACAATGAGCTACTACACTGGAAAATAGCCAGGAGCTTTGCTAATGTTCTACTCTGTGATATAAAGATAAGTAAAATTGATATATTTGAGGAATATCTAATGAATTAGGGCACAATTAATAAGAATGTTTCAGTTTTCTTACTTTCCATAGAGAAAACTGTACCTTTGTGCAATCAGCCTTTGAAATGCATAGTGTTGGGGGGGGGGGGGAGGGGGGGAATGAGGTAATGATTGAGTTGGGCTTTAAAATATCGAACAAAGTTAAAATAATAAGCAATTGTGTGTTACAAGATAAATCTGGTGTACTACAGTTTGGATAGTGGAGAAAGGCTCTGAAAACTATTGAAGAAATAATGACAAGAGTCATCCTGCAAGAGAAAAAGGCTCCTGCACTTCGTACTCAGAGAAGTTAAGACTGAAAGTCGTACTAAAGTCTCTTGGACCAAGTTTATAAATAAAATTGATGAGCAGAAATCATAGAATGGCTTGGGTTGGAAGAGACCTTAAAGATCATCTAGTTCCAACCCCCTTACCATTGGCAGGGATGCCAGAAATCCTACCTTCTGGTTCCTAGTTTGTTTCTCCAACTGTTCCCCCACTCCAACCAAAGGAGGTGGGAGCACAGTAACTCTGCGTATGGCTAACTGAACCTATTGCTCTGAAATAACTCCAGCAAGGAAAGAGACAAATTTTGTTCAGTCTCATTTGAGTAAACTATCCCTGAAATTATTCTACCATATTTTGCTTTGCGTTTGGCTCTGTTGACTGAAGGCTCTTCCAAATAGCTCCCCAGTGGGATGATGCAATTCCTGTGACCGTGTTCCTTGTCCACTATCAGCTTTCTTTCCTTGGGATGAAAGAGACTGAGCAGGGCAAAGGGGGACACACTAGAGAAGAAATCGGTTTTCTCCCTCCTCTGTGAGCAAAAATGTTATTGCAGAGTTAGTCTGCTGTCCTTCATAGAAGCAGGATACAGACATGAAGTAAGTGGCACTTCTCATGAAAACATACACTAAATTCACTCAATCTTTTCTCTCTTTTTTTTTTTTTTTTGAAATACTTTTCATCTTTTAGATTTTTGGCAAGCTTTCTTTAACAGAGCCAAGCTACTACACTCATTTTGAGTAATATTAGCTGGTAGATCACTAACACCAGCATGTCAGAATTGTTCAAGAACTAACAGACTCTACAACACAATAACAACAAAAACGTTACTACTCTGGAACAGGCAATGGTTTTCACATAATGAAAAAAAATCAAGAAACTCAGGGAACATACAACTCCTCTTGGTAAGAAGGAGATGCTCTTTAGATTATTTATAACTAAAAGAATCTGTGTAATACAAAAACACTTAAATTTTTTAGTATAAAAAATGGCACACGTATGACAACTGGTGGAGATCCTGAATGCATTCACCATAGAGAAAAGCATATGTCTACACTTTAATTAGATACAGTTTAATGATATCATTATACTCAGGAAGAATACATGTCCACATTTTATGGCTGACCCACTTGCCCCCACGTAAATAACCAGGGTATCACTGCAAAGTGTATGAAAATAGAATCTGTTTTGTGAGCATCCAGTTGAACTTTCTACACTATCGCTCTTAGTGTTCAAGTTAATGAAGTGAAAGATGTCTCTCAGATCAAAGTCTCCATCATGCTAAGAAGTCTAAGCAGAGCCTGCAGAAGGGCTGCAGAGATGTCCAGTTCCCAGAAGGTCTTGGATACAATGATGGAACCAGCTTTGGTAGTTAATGAAATGCAGTTGGCAGAGAGGAACAACAGCTAGAGAGACTGCGTTCAGTGGAGTAAGCTAATGGACAGCATGCAATGCTTATTTTTATGAGCAGAAGTAACTGCTTAGAGGAAACTCAATACTTTTAATAGGGCATCTCTTAGAATCTCTGTAAGTTCTTTGAAGATGTCATTCTTTTTTTTCATTTTTTTTTTTTTTTTGCCAGGATTGAAGTATGACATCACATGCATGAGTACTGACAATCGTGCCAGCATAGATACTGTGAAATAGATATGTCTACATGTGCAGTATGAAAGTCTGCCCAATGTCCAGTTGGACTGCATCCTAGGGCTGCACTTGCTGGGTAATGAATCCAGCGTCACGACGCTGGGTGATGAAGGAAGGACTGAATGGTCTGTAGGGCACGTTATCAGTACCTTAATTGCAAACTGTATGCAAGTACAAGTTCTTCAATAAGCAGATATCCAATCATAAAACACCATCTGTATTTTTTTTTTCCAAAAAAAAGTCTCACAAAAAAAACATCATATTACAACATTATTATACAGAATAGTTATTCCTAATCAGGGAAGTAATCACCGACAGAGTATATTCATATGTATTCTTTCAGAAGTATACCTACACACACATATACATATATAATCTTTCAAATTTACATCTTAACTACAAATTTCCTGGGCATTTCAGTTCTATATGGACTTCCCACCAGATGTAAGTGTAGTGATTGTAACAGGTTTAGACTAGAAAACACTGTAGCTGTCATATGTTATTTGAAGTAACAGAAATCTCAGAGTATAGCTAACTGCTACATCATTAAAACCAACCAGAGGGATTTGCACAGCTCTGGCCAGGTTGCATGCTGTGTTGGGGTCCCATCTCAGTAAAGCAAGCCATTTCACAACTGCATCAAATCAGATGTGCAGTCCAGAAACTAAAGTGCTGATACTACCCCCCCCCCCTTGTGTTTTTATTTGACTACAGCTTCATCCTGTAATCAAATATCATCTGTGTTAAGAACAGTCAATACACAAGAACGTAAATTACTTCTCCACAAGAAAAGCAGCACCGAAAAAGAATTAGATGTTCCTGGAACCTGCATAAAGAATTAACAGAATGAGTCAAAAACTCTCTATTTAACTACAGAAAAGTCAATAAAAAGCTGAATGTTGAAAATTATTTGGAGGAAAAAAAAAAACTTTTTCTCCCACTCCAATTTACTCATGTACACTGCTCAGAGAGCTTTTTTATGAGGTATTTTCAGCGTTCCAAGGTTGCTTCCTTTGAGCATTGTTAGCATGTCTACTGATCTGCTCGGGTCATGCTTTCTGAATGCTCATTTTCTTTGCCAAGAAAATACCACAGACAAATGTTACAAACAGTTGCGTTAGCCAAGCTTCACATCTGCATGCACTTAGCAATGCAGTTTGTCTCTTTCTTTCAGTAATTTCTGGCAAACCTGAAAATGCCCATAAGCTTTGGGGAGCCTGTCACACCTGGCTGAGGAGTGGTCCTGCTGCACGCGCCGCTGCCGCAGCCTACAACCCACCTGTCTCCTGCTGCTGAAACTCCTCGTTAGCAGAGCCTAAACGCAGTACCATGTCTAAAACATTCATTTCTTAAACAGTTTATTTCATCAGTGAGGCGTGACTTCAAATACTAAAAATTACCATCTTATCTGAAAATGCTATCATCACCTGATGTAATGAAATTCAAGCAAAATAAATCCATATATTAACAGCTTTAAAAGCAACTCAGAATCTCTAGGACTGAATACACGTGTTCCTCTGAAGCAATATGGAAGATTCCTTAACTAATATAGAAGAAATACTCTGGAGAAATCGTCAAGTCGTTTTTGTAAAAAGACAGATAATAGACATTAGGAAAGTACTGAAGTCATAAGGACGTAAGTAGTTTCAAATGCTCCGTGCTGTCGCCTTGAGTTTTGTCTGATTTATGGCCAGCAGAGCTTATCTGACCTTCAGCACATTACGGCTTGTTATCCCGATCTGATAAGGCGGCTCCGTGTTCCAATACAGGTGCCATGTTACGACTTACAAGGTGAGCAGTAAGGCGATTACAGGTGATGGGGCTGTGGCACCCGACCTAGCAAAAGGCTAAGGAAGCATTGCCACTGCCCAGTGGAACAGCTGCTTCTGCACTGAGCTGGCCAAGCACATGCAGAGCTGCCCCTGTACCAGCCCAGCCCTATTTCTACGTAATATCTGTGGCTCCAGGGTGGTGTAAGGGCCCTGCTTAGGAAAAGGAGGACAGAGCACTGGAAGGGAGTTGCCTGCTCTGTTCTTCCTTCTGCACAAAACAACACCCCTGCCCTCTGAGGGGACGGGACATTTGGGACAAGGAAAAATGCCCATCAGACCTGTGTACGCCTACAACCCTTCCACACGGAAGGCAGCTGTGGTGGTACAGCAGCACTGGTCAGGAACAGAAGCAAGTTGTGGGGAGACGGCACGGCTGGGCCCAGCCCCAGGGAAGGGGGGAGCAGGAGGTCAGACCTCCAGCCCCAAGCCTTCCCAGCCCTGGTGAGATGGAGCCCTCATCACCTTCTTGGGGACCATACTGCTCATGGGGCGGTATCCAGCTTGGAGAATCTCAGAGGTGCTCCTGGGTTGTCCGACCAGGTTCAGCAAAAGTGAAAATGTACATATTTAGGTCGGCTACCGTTCACCTTCTTACAAAGTGGTATTTAAATGAAAATACTACCTGCAAGACAGGGGGTCAGTGGAAAATTATGGACTGCTCCCTTTATTATTTTTCCATGTCAATAGATGATATGTTTATTTTTCCTATAGTGTGGGTTACATGGTGTCATTTGGCAACCTGTTAAATATTTTCCCACTTATCATACCCCAGCTGACTGGGAGATGCAATAACTGTCAGAAGATAATTGCTTTTAGAATCACAGGTTCAAAAACATTACTGTATGATTTCTGTTGAGTAACTTTCTGGCATTGTACGCTGTAATCTCTAACAAAATGAATCAAAATATTACTATAAACAATGTCCTATCTTCTCTATTGCTTAAAATCTCAACTTTAAAGACTTCCGTAAATTACACTATGTTTACCTAAATATTGAAAAGCTGTCTACAAATACCAACAAATATTTAAGTGTCCAGTGTGCTTGCAATAAAAACCTTTTCTCTAATCTCTTCTGCCCATTCTCCTTCCTCCCATCCCCACTGCAGCAGGGCTATGGAGAGGGCAATACCACATAAATCCTGTCTTCTTTTACCCACCTTTATTCTAATTTTTCTTTTCACTCAAATTTTAGCTTTTGTTTTCTTTTGAACAACACTCCACAATTTCACAAAGGAATACACACAGAAATCAGTATTACTCAGAAAACAGACCACTGAGGAATGAGATCCTTCATGTGAGAATGGACTGACCTTCAGAAAATCTGGACAGCCATATGACTATTTCCAAGCCTAAACAGTGAAATTCAGCTTCCTCTTAGATTTTTAAGCAATCTTTAAAGACTTGGCAAAAATAATTCGGCTTGGAAGACAAAACTTTCTCCCATATTGTCCTAAATTTCAGGGGAACGAGATTTGCTTGTTTTAAAAACAATTTTCAAGATTCATGCTGCAATTAAGGTATTTTAGTCATCCCCCTCCAAATAAAATCTCCATTAAAATTCTGCAGATTTTAAGAGGATCAAGATTTGAAAGTGAGTTAGTGGAAACTGTTACTTTTGACCTTTATATGCAGTTTGCCCTTTAAACTACTTTGACTTTGTAGCCAATTTCCACAGCTCTACATTTGGAAGACAGAAACGAAGAACAGTAGAGGGAGATTTGATGGTAATGCAAGGAATTTTTTCACTTTACAACAGACTTTCCAAAAGATTTTTTTTTCCTTGTTCTCTACTCAACACGTGCTCTTCTGATTAGAGGTTAAAAAAAAAAGAAGTACTCTAAGTTAAAATAACATAATTTTTAATAGCAGTTAATATTGCTTAAAATTAGCAATTTTATTTGGAAAAATAGAAAAATCCAATAAATTAAAAGAAAATATTTCTGACAGAAATGACAATTCAAGTCTATTAAAGATATTTCCCTATGAAGGATTATTTGTAACTTTAATTTGAGGATGTAAAGAAGTTAACTTTTCTTTTGCTATACTACACATGTAAAAAAAGATCAAAGAAAGAAAAGAATTGAGATTCAGATTCCATTTTTAAGCAAAAATGACAATGTCTTCCTGAGTTAAAATTAATCCTTTAATGATGAATTTCAAAGGTTTAAATACTTTCTGTGACCTTGGCTTTAAATAATTATGCCAAGCAGAGCTTTCCTTACATTCAGAAAAGATTCTGAATTGTTGATCACAGCCATTTTAATGGCTTCAGGCTGGCTGATTTCCAACATAATCCTCCAAATGCTGTTTAAAATTACAGGCCAAGAACCTGACGCAGGTAAATGAAATGTCACTTTCACAAAGGCTCTTCAAACAGTATATGCAGATTGTTAATTTGTGCCACTGTACATCACTGGGCAATAAAACGTATCATTTATTACATTAACACATATGAAAGATACTTCAACAGCTATCAGCTCACATATACACCCTTAGTCTACCATCAATATTGAGCAGCCGTTTTTAGATTAGTCTTTGAAATAAAACACGTTTTAGTTCATACCACCCCTAATGTGGAGAAACATTTCTATTCAAGGAGCCAGCGAAAGGGGTTTGTCAGGAAACCACTGTGAGCGCAGCGTCGAAGCAGCGATACGCGGTGACCCCGCTGAACAGAATAGGGAGGGAAGCCTCAATGAAGTTGAAACGTTAATTTTTATTTTCAAACCTTTCACACAGCACTTGCTCATCTGATGCACACAGGCAAAAGTAGACCAGCCATTGTTAGCCACTAGACCCAATTTCCTTGCAGTTTTAGCCTGAGTTTTTTCTCCTTAAGAACTTTTCCTCATTTTGAGGAGAAAAAGTGTGGTTAGACAGAACTGCCCTTTCTACTCTATCTGGTCCAATAAAGGAAAAGCAACTAGCCTAGTCCTTAGCTGGGTTTCCCTTTGAAATCATCTGGATTTTAAAGTTCATGGCCATCCCACACGCAACACGGCTGGAAGGTGCTGCCCCAGCAGCACTCACAGCACACAGCTACAGCAGTGATCGCTGCCATTGCATCTTCAAAGAGAGGTCTTTTGTTACAGAGCCACAGAATTTCCATTCTCATGCAGTGATTGCAGCATCTATGTCAGATCTACAATGTACGACCTTTTGTTTTCAAATCAAGTGACCCCCTAAACATTTTTCCTTGTAAAGCTTTGGTTATCTGACTTTTGAGGTGATTGCTTCCCTTTTGTTGAGCCACAAGAAGCAGCCCTGTGTGATTCTCTTACCTTGTCCAAGGCCTTCTGTGTTTCTGCATCATGCACCTTTTTCAGGTTGAGCAACATTTTTTCTGCCTCCACTTTCAGCTTATTCACCACCATCTCATGATCTCGAGCTGCCCTCTGCTTTTCCTCTTCCCACTGAAGGCTCATGTCCATCAGCTGTTGCTTGTGCTGAGCATTTACCTGAATAAGTTCTTCCCTCAGCTTGTGGATTTGGCTCTCCATCTCACACATGACCTGAAAAGAGGAACAAGCAAAGTAACAAAACAAGAACAAACAACAAAACACCTCCCTCAGACAGGCTTTCACCTATGGTAGGAAGCTGACTCGACAGATTCTACGTCCCTTTCCTTGGCCTCTTTTATTGCTCTTCCCCTTCTCTGCATATAGAGATGAACACAGCTCCTGCCCAAGGCATGGCTAGAGCAAGGAGATTTACCTTTTTGGAGGGGGTGACCCCGTCAGCGAAGAAACTTAGTTTGTGGCCTATAGCCACTATATATAATGCCTTTTTTCCCTTAAGAATTCACCTATCACATTGTAAGGAGACATGACCATATCATCAATCATTTATCAACCACTGCTACAGATTATAGACCATATCTCTCTGCAGTGTGCTGATGTGCACAAGGAACATGTCACAGAAAGTGCTCCTTCAGGTGAGGGCACCAATGCACACCAAGAAAGAATGACACTGGCCAACGCAAAGAACCCTTACAACTCTGCAAACATGGTACAGATGAGACACAACCTTCGAAATGCAAGACACAGACTTCTGAATCCACGATTCTCTTTTATGTGATCACAGATCATCCCCCGGTCCTTGGGAGCAAATGCGCTGTGCACCATGGCCGTGGCATCGGCGGCAGGCTGAGCCACAGGGAGTCAGCTTGGGAACGTCAGAGTGCGAGGAACGAGGCTGACACACGGTAAATCTGTCACGCTCTTGAAGTATACAGCCTATACACTGCTACTTTACCGTAGCCCATTCGTTCAGATTTACACTTGCATATAGCTCTCATTAGTTACGGTTCTAACTGCATTTCGTCTGTAGTTTCTCAAAAGAAATACAGGTGCATTGCATCTGTGACAAAACCATTGTCTTTCCAGTTAATTGTAACATACGAAGTTGAAAAAACATGGTCTTTCATAAACATACTTCTGAAAACAAGCCTTTGCACCCAAAAACCTCACTCAGTAGATCCCCCTTTTGCTTCCCACCTCACAAGCAGCACTGCAGTTCCCTGGAAGTCTTGGGATGTACAGGATGACACTGAGATAAAATACTGACATCCTACCAAACATATGTAGGTGACTCAGATCAAGCTTATTAAAGGTTTAATAAGAAAATCTGCTTTAAAATTAGCATATATTTAAAAACCCCATTGCCCTGGAGTGCCACTTACTGTTTCCAGAGCTGTGAAGTTCTCTCTCCAACTATTATTGTTCTTCAGACTTTTCCTGCAGTATCTGTATTCAGCTAAACCATTTATTTGCAGTCTGAGAACCACATTACTACAAATCTTTGACAAAGAAACATTTGTTTCTGACCAAAGTTGGAAAATTAATGACTGTATCAGAAATAATGCCTTGTACATTAATATACCAGGAGAGATTGTTAACAATAATTACTGTGATCTGCGAGAAAACTGAGGCTTGAAAGTCTATTTTTTAAAACTATTTGAGCTATATGGGATAATAAAAGATGGTGTTTCCTTTCAAACCTTCCCTTGTGTCCTTAGACTATCACAGCTGTACCCTGTATTAAATATTAAGCATCTCAGAAACTTATCACAAGATTGACTTGTTTCCATGCTTTCTTAATTACTCATTGGCATTACTCCTTAGCATGTCAGAGGTAAAGTTTTGTGCGTGCATGCACAGAACGAGCACATCATTTGTATACAGAATTATAACACAGGCCGCATACTTCAGCCTGTATCAGCATTATTTCAAACATATGCTTCAGATAGTGTGATCTACACTACGTCCTTTCCCGATCTTTTCCTCCATGCGTTTATTTTTTTCTAAACCTGCAAACAGTCTAAAATGCAAAATACACTTTAGTTTGCAATTATACAGACTAAAATGTAAAGCACGTTTCAGTATATCGTTATAATCTACAATATGCTTCTACAATTCTTTCAGAAAAATATTTCACCTTAAGATCATAACAAAATGCTTCAGTAACTGAAAAAAAATGTTAAAAAAAGCTTCCTGAAGCTTGATTTTTTCCATAAGTGAAACTTAAAGATATTACATCGCTCAGAAGATTCCTAAAAAGTTTGATAAAATATTTTGGATACGGAGCCAAGACTCACTTCTTAGAATACAAGAAAAAAAACACATTCATACATCATATTACAAGCCAAGATAGAGAATGGGTGAATTCCTGAGTCAACTGTTATTTCCTTCTGCTTTACTTCATTCTATACTCAATAATTCTTACACAAAGACATAGGAAAATTCAAATAGCACAATGCAGCATTTTCTACTGCCACATGGCAGTGACAGTGCCAGGCTTTCAGATTCAAAACCGGGAAGCCAGCAGATAGAGGGCTGAATGCTATAGGTAAAGTAATAGTAATTAATATGTAAAAGAGCATTAATGTTGGACCTAATAGATGGCAAAAGCAGATTTGGTTCTATTAGGAAAGAAGAAAGAATCTGAAGACAGGGTGATGGCAGCGAAACTAATATGATTAAGGGAGTCCTTTTGGAGCAACTTCACTGCTAGTAGGATGATGTTAAGAGACATCTAATCTCTCCACAGTGACTGGGAAAAGCTTACGCTGGGGATCACAGGCACAGTTCTTGTCTATTACCTTAAAATAAGGCTAGTTTTCACAGCTAGATTTTTTTCCCCATAAACAAAGTCACTGGCAGAAGCAGCTTACAAACGAACAACTTGCTGCATAAGACAACTTTCTGTGGCACGGGCATCTTAAAACTACTACAAGAAAGGAAGCCCAAACTTTCCATCACCAAGACGCTGCTATTTCACATGCCAGGTCTCATAAATTATTATTAGGCTTAGATGTGGGCAAATTAGTATTAGCAGGAAAAAAATTAAAAAATGACAATTTTCTGTTGTGGAAAATCCATGCAATATAAAACTTCAGAGCAATTTTATAGCTGCTTATATCTATGTTTGTGAACCACGCTGACCAAATTGCATGGTCCATACAATAACTTGGGTGCAAGAGCTCCTGTGAGACACACACAACTTCAATACTCCACACAAATAACTATTGTGCTAAATGGAAGGCTTAAACATAAGAAATAACAGATTTCACACTATATAGTAGGTTCAAAATGTTGTTGCTACTTGCTGGATTTAGGAATCAGGGTTAGAGCCTTTTCTTCAGTGGTATAGGTTTGAGTAAATGAAATGAGAGATCTGTATCCCTTTTACAAAGAACGCTGAAGGATGGCCATGCCATAGCAGCGCATCTCAAACAAGAAAGCGTTCTGTAAAATGATGTAAAGGAAAAGAAAGAAAGAAAACACTAGCTTACAGAATATCCCAAATGGAACAAAAATACAAGCATGTAAATTCACCTGTGTGAGAGGTAGAGATTTCATATGAACGTACATGGTGTACTTGCATGTTTGCTACGTGGCATGTATGACAGTCCTGTGGATGAAGAAACTGCTAGCTGAGATGGTGATTTCTATTTCTGTTTCAAAGGAATAACTTAGAATTCTAACTAAGAATATCTGTGCTGAAATAGTGTCATAAAAAGGGTGGGTCAAAAGCCCACAGCAATTTGCCTGTAGGGAAAAAATAGACTTGAAAGAAAAAAAAAGAAGGTTGCTCACTCACTTTGGCCTATTTAAAATGCCAATAAATGTACTTCATGTTATTTGGAAGGAAAACATGTGCTCTTAATTTTAAAAAGTAAATTGCATAAGAAAATATAAAGCTGGCAAAAAGTTCAAATTAAATCTGTTGCTAAGTCTGAAACTCTGCTACAGTTACATGCACCAGGGATGAGAAATGGACCGAATGAACGACTACAGTCCAATTCTTTTTGTTTTTCAGGAGCTTCTGCTTCAACCTCTTGAAGCATTTACTTGGATTGGTTTCTAAGGAAGAGGCTGGAGCATGACTGCGTCTTTTCTACTTGGTGATGGAATACACGGGCTTCCTCTCAATGTATTACACAGCAAACTACACCCACCCCATCACCACACATAACTTTGAAATGCCCTCAACACCATTTGAACTCACAAAACCAAGGAAATGCAGAGCTGAGATAAAATCCAGCCTTATTCCCTGCGGCTCAGATCTAGAATGATTTAGGTGTTGCTTCAGCAGCTTCAACAAGTGACTAAGCTCCCCGCAGATGAAGTTGCAGAAACCTTTCATTGCTGAGGGTACTCAGGCAGCTGAAAGAGAATTGCACTTTTAAAGACTACTGCATTTCCAAGAGGATTGTGATACCTCTTCCAAATGAGTTTCAGAAACTTCCTGTGGTAGGCTAACTTGGCTTCAGCTGGAGACAACGGCACAGGTCTCCATTTGCAGTGCTTAATTTTGCTTGCATGTAACAAACCCCCAGACACCTCTGAGCAGTTCCATAGACTTAGTTAGGTTAGATGCTGACAATAATTCATCCTAGGCTTATAACCTAAAATATTAGCCCATGAGCAAGAGCCCTGCTGGAATCGCTGCTATGCAGTTTCTGCCTCTGTGCGCTAATACTTGCTCAACGTTTTCTCACCTGGAAGAACATTAAAATTAGTGCGTTTGTTTGAACAGTGAACTATGAGAAACCATCAGCTGCACCCTTCTGAAAGGGAGATTTGTTTCTTTGTGTCTTCTTAGGCTGGCTTGATGTGACAGAGATGGATGAGGTATACATAACATTTGTTATTGGATAGTGGATTATTTTTGAAAGGAGATCAGTCCAGTCAAGGGAAAGGAAGTCTGCAGTAAAAACAAATCTCACTTTGATGATGAAGAAGAATTAAAAGGAAAATAAGGAACAAAGTGAGTCAGTGGTGACAATGACTCTCTTTTACCCTGGATTAGTGCAACGTTCCAGAAGAGGTGGGAGAAGCACCCCATCCGAGTCAGCACAGCAACTGGTGACATATTTAGGGTAAAACAACTTGGACAGATTATCTGTTGGAAACGGGGAATCTGAACTACTCCAACTTCCTTATTAACAAAAAAAGCTTTGTAAAGGGTTGAGAAACAGGACAAGTTTCTCTACCATCACACGCAAAAAAGCAGTGCACCTAACATAAAAGACTACTAAAAAGTAAACAAATGGTATTTGTTTGCAGCTCTAAGCTAAGAAAAAAGTACAGCTGTAAGAACTTCAAAGATGGGTGATGTTGGTTTGTGTTTAAACCAAAATTGGTTTACATTAACGAGTCTTACTACTGCAGTTCCAGCGAGTCACAACAATCAGTCTTACGCTTGATCTCACTGGTTTTTGGGAACCATCCCTATGATTTTTACCATTAGGAGATAAAAGAGGCAACAAAGTGCAGCTTCTAAGGGCCAAGCACGATCCCTGTGGCTCTCTGTTCTTTTTGTCCACCAAACATCCCACTGAGCCAGACTCACTGGGCCCAGTACGCCTGGTTTTCTCCCAGCCAGACGAATTTCATCTGGCCAGTTCAGCCAGCTGGCAGATAAACGTGTGGCTCCCCTGTAACAGGACAACAACACAAAAGCTACACAGCAATGCCAAAAATAGGAATCTTTTGGCTTAAGCTACAATCTAAATCTAAAAAGCCCACGTCCAAACCAATACTTTGAAAACAGCTTTGAATCAGCAAGTCATTAAAATGCTGTAACTCAAGTTTTTAATGTCACGTATCTCCATTTTCATCACGTATATTAAAAAGATTTTCTATACAATAACAATTTAAAATATTAACAATATTATCCATTTTTTCCTTGTGCTTGATATAACCAGTGATTTGTAAATATTAGGAAACTTTAAATGTATAGGTAGAAAACAAGGTTGGGAACATGGAAGTATATGAGATAGTGTTCAAAAGATCCTATCAAAGCAGTAACAAGTAACAGGATCTCCACAAAGCACATTGCAACATACAAAGAACAGAGTTTTTAATGAATATCTTTTAAGGAACATCAGCCAACCATCCCAATCACAAGGGAAAACAAATCTAAATGAACAAACCTCAATTAGGGTAGTAACTGATGAGGGAATAGATAGAACCAAGACGGAAGTTCCAAGGTAATACACAAAAGATATTAAAGTGAGCATAATAACGCCTGGTAACGGTGGTCAGATTTCTGCAGTTACTATTTTACTATTGGAGAATGATTTAAAGAATTCTTGCTGTAGTTTTTGGTCAGGAGGTAACGTTGGAAGCAATGCGAGAATTGTACTGATTTGTAAAGAAAACTTCCACAAATGTCACGGACATTATCACATGTGTAATGATGTGGCAGAGCCCGAATTAACAGGGACAAGTAATAAACAGCTATTTAGCTTTCACAGCACCATCTAGTACACTGTCAAGTTTAAATGCCTTTGGGTAAGAACACAGACCCATAAAAATGGTAATTAAGGGAGCAGATAAATAAAACGGTGTGAAATGAAGTGAGAATGAACAACAGTGCAATGACCAACAGGTAGGTTTTACCTCCTAGGACCACTGATACGATTTTCAAAAAAGCAAATTATTCTGGAGGGAATCACTAAAGCACAGTGATTCTAGCACTGAAGCACACTCAAACCATACTCTACCACAATTAAACATAGTTCTGATCACTAATCTAGTACTTGCTGGAAATACTAAAACATCAGCAAAACCAAAACTTCAATAAAAAGATGCACGTAACACTATATAAACATTCAAGAAAATGGCATACATAAGTTTTCTTATTCCTGAGGGAAGAAGATTCTGTCCATGAAGTTGGTGCTATTGCACAACTTGTTAAACGGAAAACATCTTTACTTTAAATATTTAACTTCATCCCATAACTGAAATGTATTCATACGCTCATTAATCAAGTGTTCCCAGTTTTTAAATCAGACTGTGTAATAGCAAATTTAGGTATTCCGTAAGAAAATTGTTACACAAATGAAAGCTGTAGTCCCTAAGCTGCCCAGCATACAAAGAGTAGCAGCTCTCTAGAATAAAACAGATGCATGTACAGTGTCCAAAACAACCTTACGTAGAAGCAGTGCAGATGGCAACCATAATAGTAACAGTAAAATGTTTGCTGTTCAGCTGTGTAAAATCTGAGTCCCCACGTTACAGGGTTTATGCAAAGGTATATCAACTCCATCTCCGCACAATCCCAGATTTTCCCACCTCCACAAATGTACCTCTGACATCGCTTTTGAAAACATCCACCATGACTTGCCAAGTGAGGTGTTGAGCTGCTAACTTACATATTTATTCTATTAATTTTAACAGCATTAAGGTGCTTTTAAACATCAAGAGTCCTTTGTAAGGTTCTTTACTTGGACTGCTCTAACATTGTGTATGCTCTGAAAAATGTCCAACATATGTGAATCTGCTAGAAGTAAACTCTGATCAACCTTGCTTATTTTGTACTCTGCTAAGCACAGATTTAACACCACCATACCCATATGGTGCTGCTGGAGGCTAACATCACTCCGCTTCCAAACTATGGGCAACTTCATTTTGTCTTTCCCTGACTCCTGCACTTGTCACAATCCCAAGAAATGTCCAGCACCGTTCCAGACTAGGTTTTATTTCTTAGTAACGTAGAATAAGAGTAGACGAGAGGGAGCAAGCACAGCTTAAGCATTTTACTGAAACGCAACGTGTTGATTTATGAAGAACAGTAAAGAGAAGTTACCTTCCGCTTAGCTCCATTTTCAATAAAAAAATCATGAAAAAGAATCAAAAATACTAATTTGTATCTTTATTTCCAAAGGAAGTGCACTGAAATAGATGTGGACATATAAAGAAGGCAGTTAGCTGCCTAAGTGCCAGTAAATGTCAATGGGATTTAAGCTACAAACTATTGGGCTTTAAAAAAAGGGGGAGGGAGCAATGGAGAAAGAAAGAAAACCAGACATCCATTTCACAGCTCCACAAAGAGCTTAAAATTAACGGAGCTTATTTTGATTTCTTAATTTACATAAGTATATTTGATTCTAATTTAGTTAATAGCATCTGGAAAGCAGAACTTCATATAGGTTGGTTATTGCCACTGCCTGCCTAATAAGATGATTTTTAGACAAATGGAAGAACCTCAAGCCTTCCTTGGGGAGAGATGACACTGGAAGTGAACGATACAGGACAATGGTGAGAGAAAGGATTAGTCACCAAGTTGAAATTGAGATAAAAACAAATATTTTTTCCATTTACCAGTTTAAGATCTAGAGAAGACTTGGCCATCTTGCCTGGAAGACCACTTCCAGCTGACTTTCTTATAATCTGGTCTCCTGTATTTGCTTTGAAAGAGACTACAGAGTTTTAAAAAAAAAAAAAAAAAAAAGACATACAGCTTTCTTTTCTCTCTCGTGTAAAATAAATTGACATTTGTACTTTTCTGTCTACAAACAAAACGAGTAAGACTACTAACAGACCTACCTGGAAAGGACTAGATGGAGGACTCATTTCCTTGCATCTTTCTACTATGAAATTTAACAGAGACACTCAGCTGAGCACCAAGCAATCTGCATAACTGCATTAATGTCACTTAAGTATAATGAAGATGCAAAACATGTATCCATAAAGATATGCTTAATGCTGTGATCCCCTAGAAATATTTTTGAGGGCAGAATATAGATAAAATACATGGTGGCTGAAAAATAAAAACCTGTACCTTGTAACAGTTTTGCTGCCTCACACAAACAACCATCCCCCCAAAAAGATTGCTGAACATTACACCAAACACGGGTTCATTCTTCCCTGTTTTCTTCTGAGGAAAAAAAAAAATCTGTATTTCAGGATGTGAAAGGAAATTATTCCTTTCAGAAGAATGCCACGGATGTATACAGTTCAGAAACAACACTGGATCAAAGCTTGTGCTGAATGTGAAAAGCTATTGGTATTTAAGGAAGGATGGGACTTTCCTGCAATGGAATACATCAATGGAGGCGAAAGATCTCTGCAGCAGGCTGGGAAGAGCTACCCATCACTCAGATCGGAGAAACTGGACAGAGAAATACTCTAAGGAAAAGTTTGTAAACAAACCTTTGCATTTAAATTTCCATGTATTAAATTTAAAATCATTTCCTGAACAACTTGCGATCCTGATTTAAATGCAGACGTGATGCATTACAGATTTAAGGATTTCTACAGACATTCATCTCTGTGAAGCAGCAAAATTAAACATATCTTTTCTAATTTGTCCCCAGAGTAGGCAGAGGGCATATTGGCTATGAGAAACGTCTTTGCCCTGTTGACTAATGAAAAAACTTCACTGACAGTAGGAAAACAACAGAAAAACATCATTAACTCATTTCTCTTTTGAATGTCTTTGTTTAAATTATTGCTCAAAGCAGATGCATCTTTAGAGTACTCCAGAAATGCTCCCCTATACATCCCCCATGGAAGTTTTATGGTGGCTGTAATGGAAATGGAATTGGTTTGAAAACTTGAGAAAATACAAACGAGACAAGATACAGATTAAAAAAAGTAAACAATCACTTTCAACTTCTGAGTGCTTGTAGAAGGGCAAACTCTGGGCACAAACTCCTACTCAAGTCATCTGCCAGGATCTCCTCAACAGGCAATTGAAGCACTGAAGGAAGACTCTAAGTGGATGATGCCATCCAAGCCCTGGCCTGACTGTTAATCTAGGTGAAAGAAATTCTTCTAAACTCCAACATAATTACACAAAATCAACTAAGGAACCTAACAGTGCTATTCTCTGTCTGATGACTAAAGATGAGGTAAATGCACTAGCCCGTTGTGTACTTACTATGCTGCTCTGCTAAAGAACCTCACACACGAGGAAACTCTCACTGCTGATGCCATGCTGCTATATTGAAGGTGACAGACTTTAACCAAGCATGAAGTCCTCATTCTGGGTCTCACGAATGGCAGTATGTGTGGGCAGAAATCCTGAAGTGCAGGAGCTTCCAAAATTTAAAAAAAAGGGTGTAATTTACAGGTTTAGACTTCAAATAAATAGTCACCTTCTAGCTTTCAAAAAATGGTTCTGCAATGCAGTAATCATTGGAGTTTTTCTTCTAATCAACTAGTTGTGGTAAATTCTTATCTGCATCTCAGCTGCTTACACAAATAAGATGCAAAATTACACATCCAAGCTCAGATTTTTATTTTCTCCTTTTTGAACTGAACTCCACATTGGAAGAAACATACGCTGACTATCTTTGGTGTCAATCCTTCTACCTAATAGCTGAATTTGTCACATCCACGTGAGGACGAAAGTCCTAGGGAAGGAAGTGTGCACTCCAACTTAGCTGTCAGCTTGGAGTTGAAGGCATCAGCTGACAGCACCTTTGGTGTACTTTGTGCACGCAGATACAAGCCCGCACCATTTCTAGTCTCCCTTTCTGCACCTTCATCCTCAAGAGCTGCCTGCACTATCCCCGTCATCTCCGCAGTGGCTCCTCTGTGTTCAGAGACCTTTTGGAAGCATCATGCTACCGCTACCCTGTTCTGAAAGACAAGATCAATCCCAGGATGATCTGTACAAAATAAATAAGGACTGAGTGCATAACATTTTCTTCTTGAAATCAAGAGTACTTTTGGCTCAGTATCTTCCTTTGGCACCTTTACATTGATGTCTATCCTTTTCATCCTTCTCTGTTTGTCCTTGAATTCAGTTGATGCCACTGTCATTTCGGAATGACAAATAGGCCACTGCATCCTGAGGCAGGAGTTTCTTCAGACGTGTGTGCAACTGTTTTGAACCTACTGTACTTTCACTAAATGTTATCATACAGTTTAAATATAAAATATGTATACATACTATATACGTAAATTCTGTGTAATACCAGTAAAATAACCCCATTAAATGAGGCCATTTATACTGACCATCTTTATATTTAGTACACTCCCCTTCCCTCCACCATCCCCCTGCCTTCCCTCAAAACAATGAAAAAAAAAAAAAAAAAAAGAAGCTCCAAATTGCATTAAGAGATAAAGAACAATGTATTACCCCTAAACTGAATATTCTGGCAGGGAACAATGGCTGTGGGGAGCTGCTGACAGTTGACCAAAAGCAGCAGTCCTCCTCCTGTACAACAATGAAGCAGTCCCTTAAGAGGACATCATTTGCAGACTTTTACAATCTACTGCTTTTACTTTTCTGGAAAGCATCACTGTTGTGAAGGACACAATCTGACTGTTGAAAATAAATTATGTTTATGTACCACATTTCAACTAACATGAAGCACAAAGAACAGGGAATTATTAGAGAGATTATTTCTTGGGTACCACGAGATGGTGTTTTTTACAAATAGCATCTGATGAATTTTTGAGAGATTTCACAATTCTCCATATGCAAGCCCAATTACTGCACTAATGAAGGCTACTGCTATAAAGCAATAGCAAAGCTGTCGCTGCTAAGCCTCCTTGAAACTCGTGCACAGAAAAACAAACATTGCCTTCCATATAAATGGCTGCATTAGAAGCCATTACTGAATAATGCTACATCTTTTCTCTCACCCTCTGATGCAAAAGATGCCAAAGACATTTTATCACAAGGGTTTGTCTGCACAGTTTTAGAAACAGTAGTAATCTAAGTACCCGACACAATACTCAGGTAGGGCAGGTAAGAATTAATTGGTACCTTTCCCCCCCCTCCCGAGAATTTCAGATGCTGAAACTGTTTTTCCCTTTATTGAACCAGCTCGGCCTAGACCGGCTTGTCCCGCAGTGACATGTATATTGAATACAAATCAGACAGCATAGCTTTAAATCTGTGTTGCAGCTCTCATTTCCAATTCGAGAACTGTACTATAATCATAAGCTTCTGGTGGATGAAAGGAAATCAGCTCTCTGAATATTAGCTAATGCCACATTTGCAAGTCCTGAAGAGATCCGTGCTGTTTAAAAAAAAAATAGATCATTTCTCGTGAACCTATATATATGAATCGCTTTGTACTGCTCAACTGATAGAAGCGATGCCTGTGCTGGGATTAAACCCTTTTCATCATAAAACCTCATCTGGTTCGGAGTCCAAGTCCATCAAACCTTTTCCCTTTAAAGTCCCGCCTTTGATTCTACATCAATTTATTCAAACCGCAGCTGGGTGGCTGAAAACGAAAGGACAGCATCATTTAAACCAACCATGTTCCTAACTTGAAAGAAGGGCTATAATTAAAAAAATGGGCATAAAAGAATGGAAATGGGATAATATTTTTTAATGGTAGTTCAAAGGCCGACAGATGTCAGAGCCTTTGAAGATGTCAGTACACTGAGCAAGAAGTTGCCATTAAATAGTTTGCCTGAGAGGTGAAGCAGCTTTTTAATGACTGAAAAAGCCCTTGCAGACACATCCTTGTGTTTTTAATTTGTCAGAGTTTCTGCAGTATTTTCTGATTAATGACACATGATTATAACTGCATAGCATACATATTTTTATACTTGGTTAAATGAATACTTTATTCCACATTCCTTCGGTGCCAGATAAGAACAGGAAAGCTTTACTACAGAGTCTAAAACTATTCAGATTGCTCAAATATTTATGGTAATTTGAGGGGATTGGCCAGATACAGAGCTACTATGTGTTGCTACCTTTTGTTCTTTAATGGTGCTATTACTACTGCCATCACAATGTGCATGCATTAAGCGAGCATGTGACCAAGCAATGTATTATATCCCTCCTTGTGCACCAAACAATCAGAGCTTTCATAATTCACCAGCAAACAATGTCATCAAATCAAATCAAAATAACATTTAGAAAAATTTCTCCATTGATCCTAAACAATACAAACAATGGCTGCCAGTGTATTGTAAGCGGAAAATAACTTTTCTGAGAGAAAAACAGCACATATTGCTAGGAAACATCACGTTCAGAAGAAAACCACCAATATTTATAAATGCAGATAAAGTCCCCATCTTGGGCTGAGAAGATGCTCCTTCGTCTCTATTTTGGCATGTGCATTTTTTTCTCCCCTCTCCTTATTTTCACTATGAATGTAAACTGTAGTAGCCCAAACCCCAGGAATAATTTATTTTGCTCCCAGAAGCAGGCTCTCAGATCACTACTACAATCTTTTACAGCAGCGTGTGAAGCTGAGCAGGTACAAGCACAGGGAAGCACCCAGGCCCTCGGGAAGTACAGGAAAAGCCAGTACAGCATGCCTCGTGTTGGATCACGCCTTGCACAAGTCATTCACATGAAAAGAGTCATTACAAAGGAATTTGATTAATGTACTATTCTTTCTGTTGTTCCAACCTAGATTCAGTTTATTAATTAGATCATAAAGTAATAGAAGTATGATGGACTCCACTAAAACCTAACGTTCAGAGGAACGGGAGGAACCTTAGCAGAGCTTTGTGAAATCAGTTGTTGTTGTACCAGGACAGTTAAAGCATTTTGTGAGTACGACAGCTGTACTTGTAACAATCCATACCCATCAGGAACCTCTTGCAATCACCATGCTGCCTACCACTACTGTCATGAACAGGGGCGGAAGGTAACTGTTGGATCCTCACTGCTGCTCAGAAATTTAATTCTCCCAAAGATATTTATTGGATGAAAACAGAGTCCTGCCAGGAACAAATACAAGTGGTAGGACCCCACTATAAAGAGCATGGAGAAGTAGACAAGTTTTGGTACAAATAATTGGAAACCCAGTTTCCACCTAACCTGCAGCCTTCCTTCTCGTAACTTCAAAGGTAGTTTTACCTTACAAAAGGACACAAACCCCAATCTGCTGTGCATCAGTACGATACTTGTCTTTATCACGAATCTCATCAAGATTTGAACCTTCGATCTGCAAGGTTATGGTATGCACTTCTGCCACTTTTCCTGGAAAATGAAGTACACGAGCAAGCAACCAGCATGATCAGGTGGAATTGGCCACAGGGAACACCCACCACAGGCAGGGTGTCACCCGAGGTGACACCCAGTGCTCAGCCTCATCCACCCACACCTCGGGAGCGAAGGCTGTGAGATGGGCATGCTCTGGACGTAACAACAAAGGGGAAGCGTGCCCTGTCCATCCCCACTCCTGTGGCTATTGATGCAGAAGTTGAACACAGACCTCATCCTTTCTTTTCATATTTAGTTATTACTTTAGCACTGTGGCAAAAAAAAAAGGTGGCAAATTTAAAGCAGTTATAACTTTGGATGAACAAAGGCACTTCTCTAAGCTGGGAGACTTCATGATGAATTTCAAATTAATTTCACAAACTAAAGGAACTTTACCTACAGAAGATGTACCAAAATCTCTCATGAATAAACATTACAAGATTCTTCAAAAATGGGAAATATCAAACTGAAAATAATATTTTGCTACAGAAACCCATGTCAGCAAGCACAGCCAAGACATTCAGGTTCTATCCATTAGAGGGCAATAATACATATACACACATATGCACACACAAAGACACGCTCCCACCCACCTGACTGGCTTTAGCAGGAAAACTAGCATTTTTTCTGTAAGATTACCAACAGCACATTGGCAGTTTGGCCTGTTCCATTCTCACCCCTTCATCCCCAACATTGGTGTCCAACAGATCAAACGTTGCAATAACAAATTACTCTTTAAGTTTGCTTTTCCTACAAGGAATTCAATAATAATATTTAGGTTTAGAAGGATTACAGTTGACTTAATAAATGTAGCTTATATAGACTGAACAACTAGCATTTATATAAACATTTAACTTATTATAATGGCTCCCAAACTTCTCACTGAAAGAATGTTCTCCATGTGTCTGCATCCCTCCCACCTGAAGTCAGACACTTTTCTATTCAGTCCCATAAGAAACCTGTGATAACAGCAGCAACTGCAGACGTGGCAAATATCCAGTAGGTTTTAGATGCCTTTAATGCTACAGACAAATCACGGAAAGGCGTTTTTACTCTGTCATTGGTACAGACACTTGAGGAAAGCAGCTCATGTGCTGTCCTCTGCTTTCTTGTTCAAAACATGTCAAACAACCGAAACTTCATTGTTTCTCATGCATCCTCAACCATCTGCTTGCTGCACCCACCTCTAATATCCTACAAGCACATTTATGTTGCAAGCTCACCGGCTCAGGAGATGCTGTTATGTATTTTCACTAACCCAACGTACACTCAGATCCCTGAGAGGCCTCCTGCAATGCAAGTAATTACCACCAGCCCCTAAACTACTGCTTGTCAACACCGAACTAGTTTTGGGATTGCTCAGATTACAGTAATAACGACCAGTAATCCTGCTAGCATACAGACTGGATTAAATTGTTATTTCTTTAAATATTACTTTGCAATGATCAATCCATATGTGATTATAGACATTAAGGTAATGACTTCAGCTAACAGCTAGTCTTTTCTATTAACTATTGAATGAATACTAACTTTATATTATACTAGAGATTTAACTGAAGGCCCGGATTCATAGGGAACAGGATGAAGATGTAGAATACCGTGCTGGCCACGTATGCCATACCAGACAGCAGGCATGCACCCCTCTCAAAGAGGCAGGCACCTAGAACTTGGAAATCCCCAACGATACAGCAGGAAAACATGCATCTATTCTGAAATAATCCAGCGTACGGTGTGTTTGCAGTGGCTGCTTTTCCAAAAATCACTTTCCACTCTATTCCTCTTCTCTAAATTCATTTTACAGATGCCAATACACCAGAAAGCAGAGACTACAAAAGAATTCAAGCTGTCAGAGACAACTTTAGAAGAACTGTATCACTCGTACGAAAGACTGGAGTTCACTCTTCCTGGAATCTTCAGATCTGTTTCAAGTAAAAGCACTGTCAGGGTTTTTTTTTTTCCCTTTTTTTTTTCTCTTTTTTTTTTTTTTTTTTTTAAATGCCCTACATCAGTGTTGTTTTTATTAACTCTGACGAGCAACTTTAAAAACTTAATATGAAATATTTGTAACCAAGCCAATATTTTAGGGGCCAAAGATAAAAGTTCCCTTATTTGCAGCATTTCAGGAGGGCTTTCATACACGTGAGTACAATGAGATATGTAGTTTCAGTTTGAAATATATTGTTTTCTCCATTAAACAGAAATCTACGGCATCGTTGACATCGATTTCTGTCATTTTGTCATGATAAACACTAAGGTATTAAGCACCTTCCACATCATGCAGCCAGGCATGATTCCAATTAGTGCTGAATAGAAGACAAAATGTCAGTCTAATAAGCTTCAATTTGCAAAGTCTTTGAACATTTGATGATATCATCACTTTGCCAATCACTTCTTGTACTTTGGCTTTTTTTCTTCCATATCACCTTCCCTGTCAAAAGGAAGTCTTTCAAATCTCCAGAAGCTGAAGACATGAACAGTGTCAGTCATTGGTCTGACTGAGCTAAGAGATCCAAAAAATGACTCCCCGCTACATCAGAGAACTATGATGTGCACAATATTCCCTCAAAGCTAATTTGCTGCCAACATGTAGAGTAATTGGGGGAAAAAAGTCTACTTTAAAGGCATACTGTGAAAAATATTTTTTCTCATGAAATCAACACTAAAGACCTTAAATCACTGTCAGAGTCTGTGCCACTCTTTCCAAATAAAGGAATGGCATTTATTAAAGTAAGATGACAATCATGTCTTCAAAGGTGGCTGGACCAAAGAACAGCTCTGCTGTCTGGCTTCATATGAAAACACTCACTTTATTTTATAATAATGTAGTTTCTTTCTAATTTGTTTCTTATTAAAAAAAGGCAGAAAAGCATATGCAGTTCTGTAAACTTAAATGTACACGCCTAGCACACATTCAATGCCAACAGCTGGGGAGATGTGGAGCTCTCTCTACCTGGAACCTGCCCAAACGCAGAAGCTAAAATCCCTGCCCTTACCTGGCAGTGAGGGAAAACAGCATCACCAAATGGCAGACAACAAACCAGGCTGGGAAATGCAGAGCGAGAGACAGCTGGTCCTGCCCTAGGCTCAAACAACAGGCCTGAGCAGAAGGCCCGCTCAGAAGAGGAGAGGAAGGCAGTGGTGTCCCCGAGCTGGGTCCCGGGATGAGGTGGGTTACAGAGGGGCTGACCCTCCAGCAGACGGGTTGGCAAATTCCTAACATCTGAGGCAGAAATTGAGACAGAAGTTGCTACAGACACAGGGCTTGCAACAGCTGTGAAGCTGAGTAACAGCAAAGCACTCAGCCTGGTGTCTGTGCCAGCAACATCCTCTTCAGATCCACGGTTTTCCCCCCGCACCACCACAAAGCTCCTGTCTGTGAACCAGAGGAAGGAGACGTCTCCCACTTTCTTCCTTACTAAAGCAGCACGCAGAGGAACGAGTGGATCCGTGGTAGGGCGCCCAGGACAGCGCAGTTTGCCATAAGCACTTCAGCTGCAATTTGTTACTGGTTTTCCACTTGAAGGTTTCTCTGTAATACTTTAATGTGGGAGCGTGTGGAGCTTTATGGATGGTCTCATATTTCTCAGCTGACATATCTTCAGCCAAAGTATGTCAGCTACAGGAGAGGGCAAGGCTTTTCACTGGCTTTGTGATTTCTCCTTCCCCCATCACAAACCACATAAAAGAAAAATACAAATAATCAGATCTCCAAAATTGCTGTTTGTTACCTCATCATGAAGCAGTCAACTGGACCCTGCAGTGGTATTGAGTAATATCATTACTTAAACCATAAAGAGGCTGTATTTATTGCTCAAAATTGGGAAAATTAGCATCCATATGGATCCTATTGTTTTAAGACCAGTAATTCTGCCAAAACAAGTGGTGTTAACATTCCATACTACGGATTGTCATAATTTCTCTTCTGGTCTTTCAGTCTTCAATTTGGTATTTATAATACCTTTGAATTGAGTAACCAAATGGATCATAAAATCTCTCCTATCAGATAAATCATTTAACAGCTAAACTACTGTTCAAAATTTGATTTATGGTGACAGTGAGTGAATGGAATTAGCATCTGCTGACCTAAGGAAGAGAGACTAAACTGATTTTGGCTAGGCTTTTTCCAGAATAACATTCAAGAGAAAAAACACACTCCACAAAAAAATTTAACTACTTAATTTGCAATACCAAGCACCTTAGTTGGTAGTCACACAGAGGACATCCTATCCTCCATACCTGCAAGAAGTACGGAGCAAAACCCCATGAAATTCCTTTCCAGACATATGAGGAATAAAAAGGTCACTGGGAACAGTCAACACAGATACACCAAGAGCAAATCATGCTTGACCAAACTAACCACCTTCTACAATCAAACAACTGACTCTGTGGTAAGGAGAGAACTGCCAACGTCTTTTATCTTGACTTTGGTAAGGCTTCTGGCTCAGCCTTTTATATCACCTGCATAGTCACACTGAAGAGAGAGCAGATGGGTGGACTATACCACAAGAGGAGATCCCACTGGACCACTGGGTTCGAAGGACAGGAGTGGAGGCAACCAGCTGCAAGCAGCATTTCTCAAAGGTCAAAGCTGGGGCTGACACAGCTCAGCATCCCCATCACTGACCTGGATGATGGCTACAAAGAACCTCAAGCAACGCTGCAGGCAGCATCTCTTGGGGGGAAGCAGTCAGCATGTTGCAGAGCAGGGCTGCCATCCCCAGGGACCTCAAACCCTGCGAGCTGGAGGAACAGACCTCTTCAGGGCGCTCAGCACTCTGGGTTCGTTCAGCCTGGACAGCAGAATACTAAAAGCAGGAATTTACATACAGCTGAATACAGAAGTTAGAGGGAAATTGCACAAAAGACAGAGGTAAACTTCTTGAAGATGGCAGTGAAAGGAAGAGACACTACAGATCCAAGATCTTACAGATCCAAGTAGTAACAATGGAAATTCAAATTGGATATAAGGGAAAATATTTGATTAGTTATTACTTTAATATTACTTTCTATAAGATAGTTTCAAAATTTGCTTCACACTGTGTAAGGCTTATAGTCTATTGATCATTCATTGCAACCATCACACCCAAACCTTGAGTGCAAAGCCACGCCTAGTGCGAGTTAGAAACTGTCATACATGAAGATCCTTTAACCAGCTGATGAGCAAAGACTGATCTTATTTATTTATTTTAAGATAAATTATTCTGTATTAGCTCTTCTGTAGGAAATAATTACAGTTTCCTAAACAGGGTGTACTGGCGTAAAATAAAAGTACTGCCACATGATATCAACCCTGCCCCTTCTCCAGTGAAATTGTATACTCCATCTTTTCAGCTAGCAATAGTTAAAATTAAAACCAAAACCAATATATAAATGTTGATTACAGTGTAATAACTACCACATATATTCAATTTCATATCATATAAACAAAGTCCATTTTGCTGAGAGCTCCATCTCAGAATCAGAGTTCATACTACGTGATGAGCTAGTTTCTATGGCAACTGCTTTCTCTTTTACACAGGCTGTAGCCACACAAAATGTCAGCTCCATCCTAAGCTAACTTAGAATTTTTAATCAGCAAACGACAATTTATACACCATTACATATGGTTCCAAAATCAGCTTTAACAACAATTTCAAATGCTGAACAGCCTGAAATATAAAAGGATAGAGGAGTGAGTAAAATCACACCTCCTGCACTGAATTCCTCACTATCTAATTCCAGTCGTATCGTAAAAAGTGAGAGTCAAGCAAAAATGTGGAAGAGATCAGAGATGATCACCCAGTGCAGCACGAGAAGGCTTTGATGGTTCCATTAAGCGAGGAAGTGGCAGATGTTTAGAGCCTGTTCGGTAGGCTTTTGAAAGGCAGCTCAAAAACAAGCAGCAGCTTACAAGTGGGGACCAGGAGCAGAGAGCTCGATGCACAACAACTGTGGCATGGCGGATTCAGATGAGAAGAGAAGGGGAAGATGTGCAGGAGGCTAAGAGCCTTCTCTTGATGGGGAGGCTTGATGGAGGGATTCATGAGCCTCAACTCTGCATGCTTCTGTTTTTTTTTAGAGTAGAGGCTCATTTTTTCCTCTAATCTCAATGATTGTCTATCCTGCAGCCCAAATTACTTCCCTGGGATACTGAGGGGTTGGGCCATCAGTACTCAACTCTCAGCTCCTCAGTTCGGAGCTCGGTTTGAATGGCTCTACAGAGCCCACGAGGTCAAAGATCCCTGATTTTAGTAGATATTCCTCATCAGTGGATCCAGCCCCACCCCGACCCAACCTACCAGGAATAACAACCTAGAGAAATCACGCAAGCGCTGTAATAAATATTTGGTGCTTTAAATATTTTTACCTCCGTCATTATTCTGCTTTGATTAGTGGTAAATTAAACACGCTGCAATAAAGCTAAAAGCCTTTGTTTAAGAAAGGCTAAAAGGGAACTGCTGTCTGTCTACAGAAGTCTGACTGTCAGCCCAAAAGCTATTCTCCAAGTAAAATATAACAAACAAATATTTAGATTGCAACTCCACGATTTAGATTGTTTGCAGAGAAAGCTTGCAAAGCAAACAGAGCATTTCTTCTCATGCCAAAGACATCTTCTATTGTGAAAAGAAAAAAGTCAAAGAAAATATGAGTCATAGAATTTATTTACTTAAAATTGTATACAGAAGTGACTTCAGTAGCACCAACAACATCTGAATGTTTCACAGGCTACATTTATCTGTTCCCTCCAGGCACAATCAAGTAAACTGCTTCCACTGATACTGGAAGAGCATCTCTGTGGAAACCAGTGTTTGGGGACATTAGAACAACTACCTGAAGTGCAACGGAGTTGATCAGTGATTTATCTGCACGTTAACAGCAGGTTCTTTCAGATCAAAGTTTAAGAAAGTCTCCAGTTGTGAAACAAATGCTCCCGGATTCCTTTCGAGTGAGTATAGCAACGAAAAGTTCCTGCTACAGCAGGGTTTATGTGCAAAAAGAAACTGTGCAGGTGTTGGGGTATTTAGTTATTACTAAACAATTATATAGCATTTCTATTATTTCCTTCTGTATTTTCTCTTACCAATAGTTGATAAAGCCCTCCATCAGGCAAACATACATGCGTGTAGGTATCTAGTCAGCATATACACACACACTATCTATGTCTCTATGGGCTCAAACAGCTCAGAATTAATTCAGTCAAAGGAAGGCACAAAGCAACAGTTGTGGAAAGATCACTGGCTGCAAGAGCAAAAAGCAAGTTCTCAAAGATCATCCAGAGAAAAAGTGAAAGGATGGCCTATGCTGCAGGCCCTGGGGAAGGAGCTGCAGATTTGCAAGAAGGTAAAAAATCGCGTGATGGTGAAGGCAAAGAGGATAACATGATGTGAAAATGCAAGAGAGAAAAAAGAAACATTTTAGCCATGGGAAAATACCTTGTTAACTCTCCTCACCACCTTCAGCCCTTTTTTTTTTTTTTTAATATAAGAACTTCCATTTTCAGTGTGTGTATTTGCACATCTTTAGAAGCGCTTGATGTTTTTTCTCCCAGCTGGTAACGGATTACGAAGAGCCCTACGACACCCCAAACACCAATGACATTCTCTTATAGCAGCCAAGTTTTTGAGATAATAAACAGTTATGTTAAAATTAAAGACTGTGACACCAGGGACAAAAACTGACAAAGCGTGCCTCAGTGCTCAAGTTACTCTTGACCCAATTATGAATGGATGAAAATAGTGGACTTGCCAATTACCGTGCAACAGTACCTGAAGAAATGATTCAGTTTCCTTAAGGAACTTTTTTTCCCCCTCTTGCTTTAGTGCAAAGCTCTGTATTTGAAGTTACAGGGGTAGTTTTATTCTTCTTCTTGCCCAAAGGTCAACGGCTTGAGAACAAGCATGAAAATGATCCAGCTCTGTACAGCAGCTGGAACATGAAAAATCTTTGAGCTGGTTCAGGGCACGTGTCAGATGCTGGGGAGAGAATGACAGTCACAGGATAAAGGGAAAGTCTAAGGGCGCAACTGGCACAGCTACCACAGCCTGTTTGGCATCAGCTGTTAAAATTTGCTAACCTTGCTATCTTATTTCATGGGAAAAAAAAATAAAATACCATTCTCTGTAATCAGAAGTCTTGCTTCAGAAAGCCTCTGATTCACTAGCAAGGTTCTTTTGATTAAAACAAAAGGAAGATCTATCATCCAAGGAGTTTCCCAGTTTGTGAAATGACGAATGCACTAACATTATTTAGAGGTGGAGAACGAATGATCAAACTATAGCTTTAAAATATTTCTAAAGAAAATCCTGATAATATCCAAAAATCTAAATTAAATACAGGTAGCGATTTAAAACTACTCATTTTTTAAAACAAAATTCCTGTGTTATTAACTATTATTTAAGCAATGACAATATTACAGCAGTTCATAGGAAACATATAGGACTTAAATGACTACAAGAACACAGCATGGTATAAAAGCCTTTGTACTGCTTTGACTTTATTGACCTACATGTCAATTTACTCCTCCCCAAGCATTACAACCCCAGGTGAAAAAAAAAATCAAAGTAAGCCCCCTAGAAATAGATAAAACCAAGAGCTAAAGTGGAATGCAACCGTTATTCAGAAATTCATTAGGAATGCAATAGGCGATCTACTTAGATCAAGTTCCTTTTGTGGACATCAATTGTATTTCAAAGAAGCAGTAACATTGTTTTATATTTTAATATCTGGCTAAGCACTGTAATCTTAATCTTTATGCTGTGGTTTCAAGTAAAGCATTAATAAATGTATTCATATTTTAATGATATTTAATGTTTTCGTATACTGTCTTTTAGAGTAGCTGAAGACCTATGTGAAAGCAAAGACTTTGGATATGAAATAAAAAATGGATCTTTTCAGGAACAGGATAAGAAATTGTTCTGCAGTACTCAGTCAAAATGCGTTTCTCAAACATTTCCATATTCTCATATGGAAAAGCATTTATAAAAGGACAACAGTGAATACCTTTAATGGTGCTTCCACGTCATTCACCTACCATTGAACAGATAGGTCCTTCAAACCAAGATACTCAGGTGTGATTACCACTAATTATTATTTAAATATTTTGAAATACACAGCAAAGCTACTTTTCATTTAGCGAAGCAAAATGGCCTCCTCTCCTTTCTCAAAGCACCGTCACTGTAATATAAAGAATTCCTAAAATTACTGCTGTCAAACGTGGTTCAATAGTAATATATATATTTTTTTTAAATAAAGCCTTGTCTATACACGCTCATTAAATCACTGTGATATCTTTGTTAAGAGACTGACAAATGTTTCATCAAGGACATTGGCCACTAGATGCCCCAAACATACATTTTGATAAACACATGCAAAGCTTTTTTTTTTTTTTTAATTAAAAATACCTGCCATAATTCTGTAACAGTCACCAGTATTGTCTATTAAGCTCACTGCAAAGACAAAAGTGAATTCTAACACAAAGACCAGACGAATCAACTAGGAACTCTTTATTTTTCAAAACAGAAAAACGATGCGTCCTTGAAAGCAGATAGATTCTTACTTGAATTTAAATAAACAACAGCTCTTCTAGTCAAAGGCAATTGCATTTTTCTTCCCCGATTTACATGTCATTCTCATGGCAGCAACGCTCAAATGACTGTACGGGGATATTCAAACTGCAAAGAAAAGCCCTGTAAAAAGGCCAAAGTTTTTTGCTATTGAGACTGTTTAGATTTTCATAATAGCTCCCATTATTTCCAGGTCTTTACACGGCACCTGTAGTAGCATCGTATATCCCATTGCAAACAGAAAGCACAACCAAACTTTGGGTTCCCATCTTTACCAGAAACAACCCACAACAGAACTAAATAGAGATATACTTACAAGACGCCTCCCAGATTCTCCGAATGTGCTTAAGATAGCCTCTTTACGTTTGTGTTCAGTGTTATATAGAGCAACAACTGTAATGAACACTGGCGTGTAGACAGAACTCAAACTGTTTTTTAACCTGAGAGATACAGCTCTGCCTTTGTTTGTATGCAAACACATCAGGCAAGTAGGTGAGAGGATGGTACAACTTTGCAAAGGCACCCGCAAATAGCTATATAGTTAAGATTAATCTATCTTAGGCCAAAGAAAAAAAAAATCCAAAGATAAAAAAGCAGTCCCTTTAACCGTTTAAGTCGTTCTTACAATAAAGCGAAGAATAAAGGGCATGGTTTAATTTTTTCAGAAGCTACCTGAGTATCTTCTTCCCAAGCGTTACCACAAAATGATCTGTCATTTTCCTTGGAAAACCATAATGGTGGAAATGGAGAAATAAGTCTTGGCTCCGTAATACATCCCCCATCCTCCCCCAGGAAGCGTCTTGTTTTCCAGCAGACTTACTTAAGGCAGATTTCGATAGTCTGAGTTGTCCAAGGGTAACCCCCAAAAAATCATTAAAAAAATTAAATATTCTATTTCACTTAGCTACTTTATAGTTTTCAGTAAAATAACAGCCTACTAGTCTACAGGAAAGTAAAGTGAAAATGCCTCAATGCCAGAGTCGTACATCTCATAGGGAAGGCAGTGGTGCGCGGAAAACATGTCGTTAAAGATGCCTTACCAAAAATGTCCAGTTTTGTTATAAAATAATCCTTGCATGATAAGCAATTCTAATGCTGATTAGTAAAGATTATTTTCTGAATACTCTTTAAACTATGAAATCACCTTAATTTTTTTTAAATGTTGCCATTGTAGGCCTTTTTAATATAGGCTCTTAAGAAAATACACCATGCCATCCTTACAAAATATATTGAAAAATGCAGTAAGATTTTTTTTTTGAACTGAAAACTAATAAAGATCATTTTCCATGCTGACAGTGCACATTTCATCCAGAAGTTTGAAGAGTCAAATGCTACCCCAGCTGGGGGTTATTCTGCCAAATGGCTTCCAACAGTGACCACAGAGATGGAGGATGGGAGGGGTGCGTGTGTGTAGGAAAATAAACGTGATGGTAAGCAATCCAAAATCCACATCATCTTATCAAATATCTGACACACATAGCAAACAAACAAAGCAAATCTAGAATACAAAACTGAAACAAAAAGACATGGACAAAATGAAATAAAGCCATTTGTGAGTTACCTGCAGAGATTTGAAACAAACAAACAAAAAAGCATACGAGTGAAGCAGACATAATTCATATGGATTTGCCCAGGAAGGAGAAAAGGAGGGGTGACTGTGAGGGCTGAGGGGGGGGAGAAGAACAGATACCTTTTTTCTTAAACAAATCCATCATGAAAGAAAATGAGACAAGATTATAAATAGGCCGAGTTATAGCGCACCATGGGATTTTTAATCTGGCTACCTGTGGTTTTTGCAGTTAAAGCCCTATTCAGTAGTGTAAAGGGAGGGGGGAAGCGGGAAAAAAAAAAGAAGAAAAGAAAAAACAAAATCACGTTTATGTGCCAGTTTCGCAAATGATCACACAGCGTGCATCACCAACAATGCTGGCAAACAGGAAAGACTAATTATTAGCATTTTCTAATAAGCGTACGCCTTTGAAACATTATTGATCATTACCTGTCCATCTCGTTTCCTGCATTCTTGAGTTTTACTCTCATGCTCTGCCATGGCAGCGCGAAGCTCTTTTTCCAGTTTCTCGATTTCCCGTTCATGGTCTCGGACCAGGCAGTCCTTCTCTGCGTTGTGCTGCTGGAATAGGTGCGTCTTCTCCTGTTCATGCTCCAGCTTCAGCTCCACTATCTGATTGGACAGTGAGGAGTACAGTTCATCAATAGAACATCCTTGTCGTCATGACAACTCGTCTACAGCTTAATTTTCCCCTTAATTTCATCAAGTTGGCAATTTTATTTTTACGTCACTATTACCTCACCTTTTAAAAAGCCACCGTTAGCGTGACAGAATTCCTCCAGACAATTCCAACAATGGCGACAACCGAGCAAATCCAGCGCATCCTTAACCAATTTGTTGGTACAAATGTCGGAGCGTTTAAAGAAAAAAAAAAATTGCATTGTCGCATTCTGTGAACGGTCCCCCCGTACCCGGCTGCTGCTCATCCGCAGGGCTGAGGATCCTAAATGGTTAATAGCCAGCCTGCTCTCCCCTTTGCTCAAGTATACACACGCAACCCCCCCACCCCAGCAATTAAATCTTTTAAGGATTTCTTGATGGTTTTCCAGAGCGAAAGCTCTTCCTTCGATATTCAACACCGTGGTATATACAGTTGTCTTTTTTTATTTTTTTCAAGAAAATTATAAAAAAAACAAAGCTCTATTATCCCGTTGTCAGCTACGCTACCCCAACATAAACAGATGTATGTGTTCCAGAAGGGCACCTGCTGTGCTGCAAGCTTGCACCACGGTTTCATAAGCAGCGCTCTATTCTCAGGATCCTTTCCCAGTCCGCACCACACTGGATGCTGTGACCTTGGCCAGCCCTAGCCTCTCCCCGCTAGACTGAATGGCAGCCCGAGACCAAGGGCCTGGTTGCCGCAGCTTTGATACTAATCCTCCCCGCCTCGCACAATGGCACCCTACCTGGCCTGCACACTGGAGCAGCCAGGCGGCCTTTGAAGCAGGTGATGAATAGGGACGGCAGGAAGCCGCTTCCCCACTGAACTCCGGGCCACACAGCTGCTAAGAACAGTCACTTGGATTTTTCTTCAGTTTTGGTGGATTTCGGGGAGGGGAAGGAGAAGAGAGAAAAAAAAAAAGAGAGAGAAAAAAGAAAATAAAAGAAAAAACGCCCTTATCGAGAACATGGTGGGGTATTTGCAGCGTGAGAATCCGGCTTCAAAAAAAAGCCGTCGGGAGGAGCCGGCTCAACGTCGGGCGGTTTGTGCGCCACAGCGCCCGGCACCTGATCTTAAAGCTGCAGCAGGCAATTCCGGGAGCAGGCCTTGGCCCCAAAATTAGCTGTTTTCATGGCTTTCAGCTTAAAATTTGAAGCATAGTGAAAAGCAACTTATTCTCTCCAACTACTGATCGGAATATCCCAAATTTGAAAGTAAAATATGTGATTTGCGCTACGCGGCCGGGAGGGTCCTTCCAAAAACAACATGAGGAGAACAAACGCAATATTCTATGGTTTAGCACATCTACATTATTTAATAACACCGAGGGGCTCATTAACACATGTCTGAAGTTACCCCCAGGAGGGACACGTTATCCGCGCCAGGCCTAGGATCGTTACGCAGAGCTCTTTACCTCAGGTTTTTGCCCAAGGTTTGCGTACAAAAGTGGTTTCTTTTCAGATACTTCAGTGTCCTTGGCATGTCTAAATGGAAGTATTCTTACTCCCTAAAATAATTATAAAACCTTTGTCTGATTTCTGGAAAAAAAGTCTGTCATACATTAGATCTGATTAAAAAGAGATCATGCTGACAAGAAAGGTCTTTCTATCCAAGCTTTTTTTTTGATTTCTTAATTACCGCATTTTCTGATTCTTGGGCCATGTAAGGTCTGGGGTGAGCAAGTTTGTTGTGAGGAACTTCAGTTATTTCAATTTTCTTGTTTTTAGCTGAAGAAAAGAAATGGTAACAGGCAGAGAACATTCTGGAAGGAGGCAAGGGACAGATCCTGCTTCTTCCACCAGCTACAGGACATGTGTGCATCACACATTTACCCAACTAAGGTAATTAGTTGTCTTTAAAAATCTCTTCACATAAAACATTATATTGCAGATGCAAAGTTTTCAAATTTAAAAGGGGGAAGAGTAAAAGGAAACAGTGCTTCCGTGTGCAGGAGGGGAGTCCTCACGGTCTGACATGGAAGCAGAAACGGTGGCAGTGTGAAGTGAGGTGTTTTCTAAAAGCTAAGTTCAGTGACGAAAACCCCTCACCATTTAGAGTATACCATTCCCCATGATGTTTTTGCTTGGCTTTTTAGAGACTTCTTGCAGAGAACAGCTAGAGAGGAAGGATGGAGGTGACAACATTTTCTTCCCTCAAGTTCAAATGCCTACAAAACCCATCTTCCCAAGCAAATATTAACAATCACCACACATCCATAAGCAACAACATGAGCTTTCCTGTACAAATAACGTGAAATGACTGAGTAGGCATTTGACTAGGTTGGTGAACATTCACTGAACCTTCTGTTCTCCTAAGAACTGCTGCCAAGCTCTACAGTTCCTCTTGTACCCCTCCCTCTCTCATTATTGTATTGAGTTGTGTTGTTGCTGTTGTTTAAAGGAAAAGAAAAAACGAACATATGCCATCAAAAGGAAAAACACCATTCTGTTTTGCAGCAACAAACCTGACTTCATCACAGAAAGCTGCATGAAAACTATGTTAAGTCTTCATAAATCAGTATGGATTCTGGCTCTGCGGTAGACCACACCTCTGTGAACGATAAAACAAACCACCTCCTTTAAAAACTGTTATCATGTTGAGATCTTTCTGCACACCATTTAAAATCTCTGCTTTTAACTGAAGTTTGCAGTATGCCTTTACCTTGCAGAGAAGGACAAAAGATGACAAAAGTATTAAGAATATGCTAAAACAAACCTATCTGAGAAATGTGATCATCTTCTGCTATTCGCTAGCATAAACACGCACACACAAATTGCCGAACAAATCAAGCAATGCAGATCATGACCATCCTGCACAGGACACTGACAACCTCAGCTCCCCAAAGATGGGCTTCCAACCCAGGCAGACGTAACTGCACCTATGAGTGGAGGTACTCTAGAAGAACCTGTTAAAACAAGAACCCATCAAAGAAAGACCTAAAGTGAAACCCTGCTGCTGTTAGCACCAGTTCACCTTGTACATCTGCACAACAAAGTTTGACAGTAAATAGCCTGCTGATTGTATATCTTCAGAAACCAAATACTTGTAATACA